>NC_052161.1:98446635-98549135 GCF_902713615.1 Scyliorhinus canicula | reverse complement strand
GTGAAAGGTACTTGATCTACTTCAATCTGACGAGGTGCTAATTGGGGCATTTCTCATTTTTGTGCCAGAAGTCAACAGCGTCGGTGCAGGTCTGTTTGTAGATGTGGGTTAAGCAAAAATAAAACGACGTGCATTTATCCATGCACAGATCCATCTGCACAAATTCAGCTAAGGCCCCTGCAACTCTGCTGTTCCCACCTCTGGCACTCACTGCAACAGGGAAAAACTTGTTCATGATCTTAGGACAGCCCAAGAGCCGATAACAGACTTTTGAAGCGTCGATCATGTTGCAGTGAGGCCTTATGTACATGGCAAGCTCCCACAAACAGTAATGGCCTGTCTTTTTTTAAATTGATGTTGATTGTTGGATAAATATTGGCCAAGACACCAGGAACACTTGGCTGCCCTCATAGTGGCAATGCACATATCACATCCACTTCAGAAGGCAGGCAGGACCTCAGTAAGCTGTGGCAACAATGATTGTAGGAATCAGCTATCTAAAGGAGGTAACAGGGGGCAACAATATTTTGGCCCATCATTGGATTCCATAGAACCTTAGAATTCTTACAGTGCGGAAGGAGGCCATTTGGCCCATCAAGTCTGTACCTCCGAGAGAGCATCCTACCTAGGACTGCTCTCCCTCTTATCCCTGTTAACCCCATGACACCACCTAAGCTGCACCTTTGGATTCAGAAACCATTTGCAATATTAAATGCCTTATTTTCAGTGTTGGAGGGTACAAGAAGAAAAATGAAGACCGTTCTCTATGCTAGACATGTACGTAATCTAAAATTGGTGGGCATGAGTCTAAGTCCTATTGATGACTGAGGAGTATGCCAACCCGTTTGCTACTCTGCAAATTTCACTTCTAACCTGGGACAGATCCATCTTGCCATTAGTCATCTTGCTGACTAAATGGAGGTAATCTTTCTTCCCGAAGACAACTTTTCTATTCCTTCATGAATCACTATGTTTATGCTCTCTCTGGCAAAGGCAGATCTTATCAAATTCGTAGTTCAAAATTGTTACTTCTAAGGGACTTAAAAAGATAAGTACCTGGAACTTAACACAACTTCAAAGGTATGTGTCCTTGTTTTGGAATGTCAACGGTAATGCTAATCGTGCAACTTTGGAGTAATATAAAGTGGCTTTTGAAAGGCTGACCGCGATTAAATGAATCAGTGTGGAATTAAACCTTGGGAGTTTTTACAATTATCCCTTGGCTCCTAGCTCTCTTAGTTGCTTGGTTTTCCCCTCAAAATCGCACTGAATTAATTAATAATGTGGAGATGCCGGCGTTGGACTGGGGTGAGCACAGTAAGAAGTCTTACAGCACCAGGTTAAAGTCCAACAGGTTTGTTTCAAACACGAGCTTCACCTGAGGCAGGAGCAGTGCTCCAAAAGTTTGTGTTTGAAACAAACCTGTTGAACTTTAACCTGGTGTTGTAAGACTTCTTACTGAATTAATTCATGTAAGATATGTAGCCCAGAAACAGGCCATTCAGCCCAACCAGGCCATGTTATTTATACTGTACTCCAGCCTCCTCCCATCTTTCCTCCCCTAAATCTATCATCATAATGCTCTATTCCATTATTTCTCAAATGCTTCTGTAGTTTCTTAAAGTATCTGTATTCACTTCGACCACTCCCTGTTCTCCACATTCTCATCACTCTTTCAGCAAAGACGTTTCTTCTGAATTCCCGATTGGATTTCTCCGTGACTATCTGATATTGATGGTCTCTAGTTCTGCTCTTCCCCACAAGAGGAAAATTCTCTCTCTCGAGCTACAGGGAGGCGGCAGGGGAGTGGGCCTAGGTTAGGGTGCTCTTTTTCGGAGAGTCGATGGGCCAAATGGCGTCCTCCTGCACTGGAGGGATTCTATCCACTCTCTCAAAACCTTTAATCATTTCAAAGACCTCAATTAGGTCACCAGGCCATCGTTTTCCCCAAAGAGACCCAGCCTGTCGATCCTTTCTTGCTGTGTAGACCCACGCGTTTCTGGTATCATATGTGGCCTAACTAAGGCTCGATGCAGGTTCAGCATAACTTCCCTCCTTTTCAACTTTATCCCTGCCTACTGCTTGATTTTCTTTTTCTATGACCTTGCTATCCTGTGGCACAACGCTTTAGTGATTATTACACTTGTAATCTGAAATCCCTTTGTTCCTCTACGCTACCTAGACTTGCAGCTGCCAAGTCGTCAGTGACCTTATTCTTCATCTTTTTTTTTAAGAAAATATTTTATTGAGGCATTTATAATTTTAACATCCAACGCACGCAAAAACCCCACAATAACACATCCAACCCTAACTACCCATAAATTAGATTCCCTGCCCTTAATCATCACTTCCGCTGACTGATGGTCAATTTTCCTTGAAGAAGTCGATGAACGGCTGCCACCTCCGAGCGAACCCGAGTCACCAATCAGGAAAAATTGCTCAGTATTACCACAGTGCAGGACGTTGCCGTGAAACTTCAGAGAGGTTCGCCATTGCTGATCTGCACGTTGGCCTTGCTCCAGAAGTATCCACCTTGTATTCGAAAAACCGATAAGTCTGTCACCTCTGTAACCTGAAGGAATCCAGTAAACCACTTGCTATCAATTGAATGTTGCAGTCAACAAACAATGTGCTGGATTTGAAATTGCTCTCAAACCCGAGGACGCAGCACACGCAACGATACCCAAATCCGTACCATGTGCAATGTACAGACAGCTAATGGCGAGATATCTTGTCTAATCCCAAGTGAAAACGAAAGATTTGCATTGAGATCTCACTTTTTATGATGTTAGGTGTCACAATTCCTTTAAGTCAATTAAATAATTTGTGGCGTAGCCTCTGTTTTAATGCCAGAAACGTGCAGCCGATTTACAACTTCAAGGTCCCATAAATACTATTATGAACTTTTTTTATTAATGATGTTTAAGTGGCAAAGATTAGTCTGGCCACTGAGGAGAACTCCTCTGCTATTGTGCCAATAATGGCACTAGATCGTCCATGTCTACTCGAGTGTCTGAGTTTAACGTCTCATCCTAAAGATGAAATCCCAGATAGCGTAACGCTCCCTCGGTATTGTGGCGCTCCCTTGGTGTTGTGGTGATCCATAATATCCGAGGGTGAATTATGAGGAGACGGTGGCACCGTGGTTAGCACTGCTGCCTCACAGTGCCAGGGACCCGGGTTTGATTCTGGCCTTGGGTGGCTGTGTAGAGTCTGCACGTTCTCCCCGTGTCTGCATGGGTTTCCTTCAGGTGCTCCGGTTTCCCTTCTCAGTCCAAAGATGTGCAGATTAGGTGGATTGGCTATGATCGCTGCTCGTTTACGGGGGATAGGGTTGGGGAGTTGGCTTTCAGAGGGAGAGCGCGGCTCAATGGGCCGAATGGCCTCCTGCACTGTGTGGGTTGTAAGGAGTGAATCATGGAGGAGATTATTATACACCCAAGTGAAATCAGAAATGTTACCTCTGCACACGATCTCAAACTACAATGATTGCTATACATCAAGCATAGTTCATTGACTGCCTCACTGCCATAAAAAGATATGTGCAAATGTAAGTCTTTAATTTATTGCTGACATTTGAAGCCAGGATATAAAGCATTCCAAACCGTAAGCCATAGTGTTTCGTTTTGGATTGTGGGGCCCAAGGTCCACAACTTACCAATACCATTCAGTGTTTGTTTCAGCCGTGTTACTCTGAATGAGAATCATGTGGTGGCTCTTGCTGTGGTCCGTGCTGTGCAGTGATCCCAATGACTGGAAGCGAATGCCCCTCGCCACGTGTTCTGCTCCCTGGGTTAGAATGAGGAATTAAAGTCGTTTGGCCTGTTAAAAGATGTTGTTTCTGTTAAATATGCACACGTGCACCCTTCCCAAACAGTGTGGAGTAATTACTCGAGTAACTTGGGAGTTTTTCCACTTGGCAAAGTGCTGCAGTCAGCAAGAAAAAAATATTTAGCATACCTGTTGCAACATTTGCCGGAAAACTTTGCAGTGAGAAAGGGTTGTTGTGGAATACCCTCGGGATGCCTGACACCTGATGGAAATGAATCTTCCCACCCCACAACTGGCTTCTGGAATCGCTCAAAAAAAATAGTTTCTTTCTTCAGGGATTTGCAACTGGAAGTTGGCCAGTCAGATGAGAGCAGTCCCATTCTCCCAAATAACTTGCTGACCTTTTTCCATCTGCATAAACTGAACGAGGCAGTAACCCACAGGGAACCAGAGCTTCTCCTCCCATCTGAAAGTTAGACAACAAATAGTGCGGCCGTTTGATGTCTTGTGGATGAAATGGATACAGCTCATTGTAGTTTATCGTGGAACAGCAGAGCTAATGGGGAAAAGGGTTCTGAAATTTCATGATGATTAATGTTTTGTGTTGTTGTTGGGGTTACATCTGGTATCTGTATAACTTTGCCTGCAGATCAAGGATTAGCAACGTCAATTGATTCGAACACAACAGAATATAAAAAAGGACTGCTGGAGACTGAGGCGACCAGCTTATTTGATCACTGACACACATAGGATACAATCCAAAGGCCATGCCAACAATGTGGTTCTCTGGTTGATGTGCTAATCATTGTTCATTGGGAATGGAATTGGTCAGTCACCCTCTCCCAGGAGGTTAGAGTAAAACAGGAATCTCCTTTACCCTGAATTAGAAAGAGAGCAGAAGTCAAAGTCTCTCTTGCAGCGTGAATGTAATGGGCCAGTTAAAGAGTTAAAGATAGAATGTGAGCCATTCTCGGCTGAATTCCCAATTGTTAGGGTCCCAAGAAACACACAACTGCCCCCACAGTTCTCAGCATACAGAAAGTCCCGCTACTTTTATTATCACAACTCCCAGTTGTTTCCAGCTGTTCTGGTCAGCTGGTAACCTATGGAATATATCTTTCTGGTTTTGGACTGTTTGAGTGGGAGTGCTCCATTCCAACGACAGATTAATTTTCTCAGTGACGGTCTGATATTTGGCCATTGTTCTACTCTGAAAAGCAAGTCTTGCCATTTCCTCTCCGGCAAGGTTCGATAAGGTTGCTAGTGTTTTCGGATTCCTGCAGCGGGCTAATTGCTCGGTGGTTACCTTTTTAAAAAAAAAAAAAATCATTTTTACAGGATATGGGCCTCACTAGCTAGGCCAGCATTCCGAGTTATCCTTCAGAAGGTGGTGGTGAGCTATCTTCTTGAACCACTGCAGTCCATGTGGTGTAGGCACACGCACAGTGCTGCTCCCGAGGGAGTCCCAGGATTTTGACCCAGTGATAGTGAAGTAACAGTGATATATTTCCAAGTCAGGATGGTGAGTGGCTTGGAGGGCAAACACCCAGGTGGTGGGGTTCCCAGATATCTGCTGCTCTTGTCCTTCTAGATGGTGGTCATGGGTTTGGAAGGTGCTGTCTAAGCAACCTTTCCTGCAGTGCATTCTGTAGATGGTGTACACTACCACCGTTTACATAGAAGCATAAATAGAAGCAGCAGTGGGCTATTTTGAGCCTGATCCACCATTCATTATGATCATGGCTGATCATCAAATTCAATACCCTGATTCTGCCTTCCCACCATATCCCCTTGATCCTGTTAGCCCCAAGAACTGTATCTAATCCCTTCTTGAAATCATGTTTTGGTCTCAATTAGTTTCTGTGGTAGTGAATGTCACAGATTCATTACTCTCTGGGTGAAGACATTTTCCCTACCTCAGTCCTAAATGGTTTACCCTTTATCCTCAAACTATGACCCCTAGTTCTGGACTCCCCCACCAGTGGGAAGATTCTTTCTGAATCTTCCCTATCTAATCCAGTTAGAATTTCAATGAGATTCCCTCTCACTCTTCTAAACTCCAATGCATGTAATCCTAACCAATTTAGCCTCCCCTCATAAGACAGTCCTGCCATCCCAGGAATCAGCTTGATAAACGTTCGCTGCACTCCCTCCATAGCAAGGACATCCTTCCTCGGGTAAGGACAGCAAAACTGCACACAATACTCCAGGTGTCGCCTCACCAACACCCTATACAATTTGTCAGTGGTGGAGGGATTGAATGTTTGTGGAAGGGGTAGCTTTGTCCTGGATGGCATCAAGCTCCTTGAGTGTTGTTGGAGCTACACTTATCCTGTATTCCATCACATTCCTGATTTGTGCCTTGTAGATGGTGGACAGGCTTTGGGGAGTTGGGAGGTGAGTTGCTCTGCACAGAATTCCTAACCTTTGACTTGCTCTGGTAGCCACAGTATTAATATGGCTCGTCCAGTTCAGTTTCCGGTCAGTGGTAACTCCCAAGACGTTGATCGTGATGGTAATGCCATTGAATGTCAAGGGGCTATGGTTAGATCCTCGCTTGTCAGAGATAGTCATTGCCTGGCCGAATGCTGGATACCATCCATGTCTTGCTGCATCAAGGACCTGACTTCAATACTTTGCTTATCCATAGTGTACTATTTTGGACCATAGGAAATGATGAGAGACCATGGTAAGATTATACTCAGTTGGAGTACAGGTTGAGACCCAAATGATGGGGTGATATTGACCATTTATAGCACTTTATTCTGAAGCTGTTATTTTATAGAATAGGGGATTCAACTCCTGGGGAAATCAACCAAAAAAAGACATTTGCACGAGAACATCCCATGTCTTTCAACCATTAGCTCTTTTTGATAAGCCAGGCCCATTGTCTTAGAATGATGTCCAGATCTCTTAGAGTTCACCTTTAAACCTTTCATAGGCAATCTGATCATTCACAAAGAATTTCCACGTCCCAGCTTTGGCATTTAGAATATCATGCACGGCAGAGGCATCTATTGGCAATGGTTTGTTTTCTGGTCCCCAAACAATCATCCAATAGCTGTATTCATGTAACCGTTTCATTCTATGGTGTTCCCACTCTTCCTTTCTTGTATAACATTCATTCCGAACCACTTTTGGGAAAGGTGGTTATTTTTCATCTTTCCACCGTTCCATCACTTTCTAGAGAAAAACCTGAGTAAGTCCTGCTTCTTAGGGCCATGAAGATCCTGGAATGATGTGTAACATTTCAGTATCACTGTGCAATTTTGCACATGCTTCTTTATAAAACTTGTGCTGCTTTGTAGCTGTAAACCTTTTCTGTTTAATATGGTCATCCTACCATCCTTAGTTTGGTAAGTGGAACAGATCTTTAGGTTTTTGTACTCGAGTGTCGGTTTTAAAAAAATATTCTATTTTCATCTCTATTTTCACAAAGAAACTTCAATATGCGGAGGAACTTTACAGCGCGCTCATGTTCCCAGTTCTTCCTGCAGAAAATCAAATGTAAGGCAGCTGGAACTTGTTGAAGTCAGTGACTTAAAGATCTGTCTGTACAGCAGCCAAACCTATCAAATATGGACAGATAAACCTCTTGACTAGTGTCACGTGTTGGCCCTTTGGCAATTGCGTACTCTCCACTTGCCTGGGTGAGTCTGGCTCCAACAGTACTTAAAAAGCCCGACATCATGCAGGACATAGCAACTCGCTTGTTTGGCACCCTATCCACCAATTTAATCATTCACTCCCTCCACCACCGACGCACAGTAGCAGCCGTGTGTAGCATCTACAGGTTGCACTGCAGCAATTGCCAAGGCTCCTTAGACAGCACCTAACAGAAGATGAATGAGAGTACCATCACCATCTATGAATGTCCTGCCAAGCCACACACTGTCCTCATTTGAAATACATAGCCATTCCTTCACTGTCACCGGGTCAAAGTTCTGTAAATCCTACCGAGCAAGGCTATGGAGATTCACGCAGATTGCATTGGTTCAGGAAGGTGCTATGTGAGCATGTTCTCCAGGGGGATTAGGAATGTATAACAGACAGTGGCCTTACTAGTGACGCCTAGATCCCAAAATTAATTTATTAAATAACTCCATCATCAAGGAGTTGGGGGGGCTCTTTGTCAGCTCAAAGACCACAATGAAACTAATTTTATGAGGAAAGGTGAGATGAAAGGGACAGTTGAACATTGTTCCTAAACAAGTAGAAGTGTATAAGCCGGATCTTGCAAAGGTGTACTGATAAAAGATCGGATGAGCCTGCAAAGTTGATTACAAATTTGTCAATGGGGATCAATTTGCTTTCTCACCTCCTTGGCCAAAGAATGGGGGATGGTCGGTAACAAGCATTTCGAAATGGTTGTATGAGACAGCTGTAAACCATCATTGCAAGCAGATGCAGCACGTTGCCAGATTATAGAGCAGCTCAGTTGGTGATTCAGTCCTTCCTGAAACTGTAACAGGGTTTTAGAAGGTGAAGTTGCCGTTGTGGTCAGTGCTGAGTCAACATGTGCTTATGATGCTGATGTCAACCATGGCTCAGTGGTAGCTCTTGTCATCTGAGTCAGTGGCGAGAGATTCAAGTCACATTCCAGAGATTTGAACACCAAACTAGGCTAACGTTCTGTTGCACTACTGATGGAGCTTTCTATAGGTATGTCCCTAAAGCTTTCTATAGGTATGTCAGGAATAAAATAATGACTAAGGTAAGAGTAGGGCCAGTCAAGGACAGTAGTGGGAAGTTGTGCGTAGAGTCCGAGGAGATGGGAGAGGTGCTAAATGAGTATTTTTCGTCAGTATTCACACAGGAAAAAGACAAAGTTGTCGAGGAGAATACTGAGATACAGGCTACTAGACTAGAAGGGCTTGAGATTCATAAGGAGTAGGTGTTAGCGATTCTGGAAAGTGTGAAAATAGATAAGTCCCCTGGGCCGGATGGGATTTATCCTAGGATTCTCTGGGAAGCTAGGGAGGAGATTGCTGAGCCTTTGGCTTTGATCTTTAAGTCATCTTTGTCTACAGGAACAGTGCCAGAGGACTGGAGGATAGCAAATGTTGTCCCCTTGTACAAGAAGGGGAGTAGAGATAACCCCGGTAACTATAGACCAGTGAGCCTTACTTCTGTTGTGGGCAAGGTCTTGGAAAGGTTTATAAGAGATAGGATGTATAATCATCTGGAAAGGAATAATTTGATTAGAGATAGTCAACATGGTTTTGTGAAGGGTAGGTCGTGCCTCACAAACCTCATTGAGTTCTTCGAGAAGGTGACCAAACAGGTGGATGAGGGTAAAGCAGTTGATGTGGTGTATATGGATTTCAGTAAAGCGTTTGATAAGGTTCCCCACGGTAGGCTATTGCAGAAAATACAGAGGCATGGAATTCAGGGTGATTTAGCAGTTTAGATCAGAAATTGGCTAGCTGATAGAAGACAAAGAGTGGTGGTTGATGGGAAATGCTCTGACTGGTGTCCAGTTACTAGTGGTGTGCCACAAGGATCTGTTTTGGGGCCGTTGCTGTTTGTCATTTTTATAAATGACCTGGAGGAGGGCGTAGAAGGATGGGTGAGTAAATTTGCAGATGACACTAAAGTCGGTGGAGTTGTGGACAGTGCAGAAGGATGTTACAAGTTACAGAGGGACATAGATAAGCTGCAGAGCTGGGCTGACAGGTGGCAAATGGAGTTTAATGCAGAAAAGTGTGAGGTGATTCATTTTGGAAGGAATAACAGAAAGGCAGAGTACTGGGCTAATGGTAAGATTCTTGGTAGTGTGGAGGAGCAGAGAGATCTCGGTGTCCATGTACATAGATCCCTGAAAGTTGCCACCCACGTTGAGAGGGTTGTTAAGAAGGCGTACGGTGTGTTAGCTTTTATTGGTAGAAGAATTGAGTTTCGGAGCCATGAGGTTATGTTGCAGTTGTACAAAACTCTGATGCGGATGCATTTGGAGTATTGTGTGCAGTTCTGGTCGCCACATTATAGGAAGGATGTGGAAGCATTGGAAAGGGTACAGAGGAGATTTACAAGAATGTTGCCTGGTATGGAGGGAAGAGCATATGAGGAAAGGCTGAAGGACTTGAGGCTGTTTTCGTTAGAGAGAAGAAGGTTAAGAGGGGACTTAATTGAGGCATGCAAGATGATCAGAGGATTAGATAGGGTGGACATCGAGAGCCTTTTTCCTCGGATGGTGATGTCCAGCACGAGGGGACATAGCTTTAAATTGAGGGGAGATAGATATAGGACAGATGTCAGAGGTAGGTTCTTTACTCAAAGAGTAGTAAGGGCGTGGAATGCCCTGCCTGCAACAGTAGTGGACTCGCCAAAACTAAACGCATTCAAATGGTCATTGGATAGGCATATGGACGATAAGGGAATAGTGTAGAGGGACTTTAGAAGGGTTTCGCAGGACGGTGCAACATCGTGGGCCGAAGGGCCTGTACTGCGCTGTAATGTTCTATGTTCTATGAGAGCTCCACAGATGGCGGTGCTATCTTTCGGGTGAGATACTATGCTGAGGCGCATTTTGTTGTCTGGTAAAAGGTTCTCATTGTGTCCTGGCCAGTATTTATTCGCCAACCATCTCTACTAGTTAACCAATGTGCCACTGATCCCACTGCTGTTTTTGGAGCCTCGATGTTTGCGAAGTGGTTGCCACTTTTGCTTGCATTTTAACCATAATAAAACTCATAAGTACTTCAGATATTTTGGGGTATTCTGAAGGATTTGAAAGGCAGGCCCCATCTTGCATTGCACAGATCCATCAGTCTGGTCCCCATCTCCATGCATGCAGTTAACTTGTAATAATCCAGTTGATTTTAATTTTTGCTTAAGTCTGATTTATCCAAAACTTTAAATAAAGCAACATAAATAATGAAGTGTGAATTAAGTGTTTAAAAACGCTGAATTATCAGATGCTTTGAACTTTGAGAAAGGAGGAACCGACAAATTGAACCTTGTTTAAGACATTCAAGAGTGAATTGCGTTCTTATTTGAGAAGGAAGAATGTGCAGGGTTATGGGAGAAGGGTGGGCGTTGGGTGGGGGGAAATTGCAATAGGTGCCAATCAGAGAGCTGGTGTAGGCACTATGGACAAAATGGCCTCCTCCTATGCTCTAACTATTCTGTGATTCTGAATTTCTAATAGTTTAAATTGGCTTCAGTTTGTTCTGAGAGAGGCTACAGATATTTGGGAATGTGCAAGACTGTGATTTCCCCCCACCCACCCACCGAACTCTCAATCTAATACCTGGTTTATTGAATAAATCTTTTCCTTTGTCTCTACCTGTCACCAGCTCTGGAACCCCACACAGATTTGCATTCCTGCTGTATGCTGGCTCACGCCTTGAAAGACAATAACTTGGAACAGCCGTTGTTCTCTCTCACACCCACCCTTCCCCGGAGGGATGGAAATTGAAACTTGATGCTTTTGGGAATTTTTATTTTCCTAATCTGTTACCACGCCTGAGGTTATGAATTTTTTCCATTTATGTGTCATAGTGTGGGAGCGGGAATGCAGTGGGAAGCAGTTATAATCTCAGATTTTGATTGTGTGACTATTTGCACACTGCACCTCTGTACTGCAGGTATTGACTTTAGTATCCCTGTTGTTGGGTGCTTAAATTTCTTTTGTTGATGTCGTGCAATTTGGTTACAGTACCGGACATCTTGTTCAGGGATGTCCAATCCTATATTGGTACGTGAACCAATCGGGGCCTATACACATACTTGTGGCGTACAACTTTTAGCTCTTAGCAGCTCTGGGTGTCCATTTCATACAGGCAACTTTGTGATTTGATTGATAAACTTAACTTTACTTGCTAGATGTATATTGTGAATTGACATTATTTTGTCTTGTTCCAAGTCACTCCAGATTGTAATGACTCGCCTCTTGTCATGGTGGACAAATGTTAGTTGTTAGGTTCAAATATGTGACTAGAACGCTTGATATTGATTACTGGCTGCCTTTCATGTGTCTGAGGTGACCGTGCCACTTCACATCATAAGGTGGTGGGTCCATGTGATCTTGATTGACACTTCAATGCAGTACTGAGAAAGTGCTGCACTGTCAGAAGTTGTCTCATTTGGATGAAAAGTTTAATGAAAGCCTACCCGTGACAAAGAACCATGGCAACTCTGCAAAAAACATGTTCTCTTGTTGCAGTCAATACGACTGAAAACAGACAATGCAGCCATTTATCTCATTTTTATGTGTGGAAGAGCTGTGGACTAATTGGCGAATGATTTCCAGTGCCGTCGTAAATATTTTTTAAAAAATCTTTAGAGTCCCCAATTCATTTTTTTCCAATTAAGGTGCAATTTAGTGTGTTTAATCAACCTACCTTGCACAACTTTTGGGTTGTGGGGGCAAAACCCATGCAAACACGGGGAGAATGTGCAAACTCCACATGGACAGTGACCCAGAGCCGGGATCGAACCTGGGACCTTGGCGCCATGAGACCGCAGTACTACCACTAGGCCACCGCGTTGCCCGCCTTCGTAAATAATTCACTGGTTGTGAAGCGCAACACTTTGAGTTTGCGAAGGCTCAAAATATAAATCCTTCTTTGAGATCACACAAAGAAAATTCACCAATACAAATTTAGTTTTATTTTTGCAAAGCTTTATAGGTTTTCTGGGATGAATCCTGCAGTTGGTTGGAACAGTTAGTGAGGTTGTGGGAACGTCAGTCTACTTCTGTGCTGTGCTCCCTTGGATCTGGATGCAAGCTGTTATAAATTAGTTAGCACCTCAGACATGAGAAGCTTTTGGGCCACATCAAAATCGTTATTGAAATAAAGCCCAGAAAGTTGGCATTGGGAAGCAGTGCCTTTGGTTGTGAGGGGGTGACATCATCTATTTTGCATTCTCTCATCATGTACAACATCACCACCAGAAGCGGCAATTTGATGGCCTGTGGGGCTGGTTTGAGTGGGATGAAGATCATTTACCTGCAGCAGTAGATTTAAAAACCAGTTTAGTTGCAGGGGGTGAATATGGCCACTGGTGAAATGATTCAGTTCTGGTTCTGCAGTGTGATACGAGCATGTCTAATGAGACAGCAGTTTGGATTCTGTAGTGCTATCGATGTTAGGCTATATTGTCCCATTACGGCAAAGCTCAAAGTGTTTAGAAAAATTGACCCTCCGCAGTATGCACGTGTTGGCTAGTTGGGGGTTAATTTTACAAAATTAATAAACTGATGTTCAATTGGTGTTGAACTATTGGTATTGTGGGCTCGCTGTCTGAAAGGATGGTGGATGCAGCTTCAATCGTACCTTTCAATAAGAGAATTGGGTGTATGTTTGAAAGGGAATAAATTTGCAGGGGCAGTTCGCTTGGCCCAATGACAAGACAGTGACCCAAGCCGGAATCGAACCTGGGACCCTGGAGCTGTGAAGCGATTGTGCTATCCACAATGCTACCGTGATTGTTCTCACTGGAGAGGTAGTGAAGGCTGCACACTAACAGAGAGGGGTAAGGGATACGCCACAGCTACCGTCGGCTGTCCATTGGACCACAGCTGAACTCTGAAGTATCTTCACCCATTTAACATTAAGGGAATTAGAGTCTATGACCACTGACCAACGGGGATAGTCACTTATAAAAAGCACCGCTTCTGTTTGGTTTGTGGCTCATGCCCTGTGGAATGTTTTCATGTTTGGTGGGATTGTTGATTCAGTGAAGTTCTGTTCTTGTGAACTGGCGGTCGGTTAATTAACTATTTTGTAACATTGGCTTCATCAGATGGGTGTGTGTGTGTGTGTGTGTGTGTGTGATACTGCACCCACCGACATAATTATCATTACGGAATCTCTGACATTAATTCTCTACTCTTTACTATCATCTTTCATTTATATCCTATTTCCCTGTTTACCATCACATTTTTATGTAACAAAGATTTTTTTATAACACAAAAGGTGAGATTTCCTGGAGTTTGTTTGCATGTTTTGTAGCTGCCGCTCAGGCAGGAGCCCAGCACACCATTTCCTCTTTTGTTGAATATTTTGTTTTTTTCTTACTGGTTACCATAAACCAGTGGCTCGAGCTGCGTGATATAAAGTACAAAATAATATTAATGCTGTTGATGTAGCAAAATAATGCTGCATACATAATCCAAGTGTTGCTATTTCTTTGTGCCTTTAGTTTGCCAGGATGTGTTTGTTGGTGCACGTTGCTGCCATGTTGTGTGCTGCTTAAAAGATTTTGTAGAAACCTGTGGCAAGACTGAATTTGTGAGTTGTCCCCAGCTGTTGCTAAATTTTATAACCTGACATTAGAGTTGCAACGTGTGTCTGTAGGCTTCCCTCCTGCGAATCAAGTGTGAACGCATGTGGAACCGGACCAGAGTTTGCAATGCAAATTTCACACCATGTGGCGACCCATGAAGAGGGCGCATCGCAACACGGCTTTCTCAAGGCAATAATTGCCAGCCTTAATCCCTGCAGTGTAGTCAGAGGCCACCTGGCCCATCGAGTCTGCACCAGCCCTTCGAAAGGGCACCTCGCCCATGTCCACTCCCCATCCACCCTGCCTTAACCCCGTGACCTAACCTGCACCTACCTTGCACTAAGGGACAATTTAGCATGGCCAATCCATCCACCCAACCTGCACATCTTTGGAATGTGGGAGGAAACTGGAGCACTCGGAAGAAATCTACGCAGACACGGGAAGAATGTGCAAACTCCACACATAAACGGACTCCAGCAAAACTCCAAACAGAAAGTCACCCAAGGTCGGAATTGAATCTGGGTCCCTAACGCTGTGAGGCAGCATTGTGCCACCATGCTGCCCTATATGATGGACCACATCCTCCGAATGAATATTAAAACAGATTAATGTCTGTGCTTCCGGTTTAAATACTTTGAATGTCAAAAATTAAAATGTAAATCTTGAGTAAATTTCTAAATTGCTGCTCTTTGTGTTATATACACCTTTCTTTTTAAAATTTAGAGTTCCCAATTCATTTTTTCCAATTAATGGGCAATTTAGTGTGGCCACTTCACCTACCGTGCACATCTTTGGGTTCTGGGGGTGAAACCCACATAAACACAGGTAGAATGTGCAAACTCCACGCGTACAGTGACCCAGAGCCGGGATCGAACCTGATACCTCGGCGCTGTGAGACAGCACTGTGCCACCGTGCTGCCCCTGCATTATATACACTTGAAACAAACGTACTTGGTATCATCTGCTTTTGTGTTTTTCCTCTTTGAAATTTTGCTAATTTCTGAGAAGGCATGGAACTTCAGTCGGGGTTACATCAAGACAACCCAATCTCAACATTCTTTGGACAGTTCCTGACACACATTTTGGAATGTGGTGTCCAGTTTCTGGATCCCCAGATGCTGAATTAATTTGGAAAGCTGTAACTGACAAAGCCAGCTGTGAATTCCTGTTGAAAATGATGGAAATTTCAGACTATCCTGTGAGAAAGGGTTTCAGCTGAATGTTGCATATGCGAGGAGGCAGTTGGTTACCTTCCAAACTTGCGAATTCATTTTGCAACAGGATTATCTCCCACATTTGGATAAACTACTTGTGTAATACAATTATTGTTGGCTGTTTGCAACGGTGCTGGCCTCACTTTGGATAAGAGATGACCTGGTTGGAAAACTTTTTACAAACCTTTTACCATTTCACAGAACTTTTGACGATGGGGTTTGGAAGTTTTGAGCCAAATATTCATGCTGGCTTCATGACCTGAGGAATGCTGCTGCCAGGAGTGCCACGCTAAATGGAAGATGCTGTCCCATGGGGGAGGGAAGGTCACTCTGAGCTGTTCATAGAATCCTTACAGTGCAGAAGGAGACCATTCAGCTCATCAAGACTGCATCAAGCTTCTGAAAGTGCACTCCACCCATGCCCACTTCTCCACCCTATGCCAATCACTCCTTCATCTAACCTACACAATGCTGGACACTAAAGGGCCGGAAACCAGAGCGCGGTGAGGGGGATTGGCCATGATGAATTGCCCTTTAGTGTCCAGCATTCTGTAGGTTTAATGAAGGGGTGATTGGCATAGGGCGGAGAAGGAAACCCTTCTTGTGCATCTCAAGGCAAACAATATTTGAATGGCATTGGTGGAGTTTATTTTTAATTTGCTCACAGGTATGAGTGCCACTGACCAACCTGCCACTTATTGCCCATGCCCTAAGTGTCCTTGAGACGGTGGTAGTCAGCCGCCTTTTGAACTGCTTCAGGCCACGTGGTGTAGGTACGTCTGCCCACAGTGTTGTGCTTGATATTACAAACTTGTTTGCCTGGCCAATCCAGGGCGACAGGTTTAGAGACGATCATCTTGCTGCGGATGTGAAGTGAATTGCTGGGCAGACCGGATAAGGATGGCAGTTTTCCTTCCCATGGAAGGAATGAATGAACCAGATGGGTGTTCATGACAGTGTGGTAGTTTCATGGTCCTTGTTACTTGATTAGCTTTTTTTTAAATTCCAGATTTATTTATTAATTCAGTTGAACTCCCGTCTCTGGATCATTAGTCCCAGATTACTGGCCTAGGAACATTGTCACTGTGCTACTATTCCTGTGGGCTACTGCATGAATGAGAGGATAGGCAGAGTGGATGTGAGGGACGTTGGATTTAGGAGCAGGAGCAGCCCTTTCAAGCCTGCTCCGCCATTCGATGGAGGTCATGGCTGACCTGATTGTGGCCTCGACTCATTTTCCTACATGTCCCCCATAACCCTCAACTTCCTTGTTTCCTGTCTTTAAACAAAAAGTCAGTTGCTAACTGAAGCAAACCTAATGGTTAGTTCGGGCCAAGGAAGGAAGGCCAAACAGAGAAGTCCGAGACGGTGATTATCTGTGGGTTAAACACTAACTGGGGAAAGTGAGAAAAGCACCATTTTGTTCTTTTTCTACTGTTGGGTGACCTCTGTTCTGAGGACCATATTTAGTTTTATTCATGGGCTAAACTTGTTTTGATGAAGTGGTTGTGAATTAACCACCTTAGAAGGACTTTAGATGCAGCAGAGCAATGGAACTTGGCTATAAAACATGAGTACATGCCAGTTTTTGGAATATAAATTACTTCTCTGACTCATGCAAAACAAGATCCAAAAAAGGGGTCATCTTGTATTTTTCACTTTGGTTTTTAATGCTGTTGTTAAAACAATGATTTCTTTCTCTGGCCTTCTGCCTGTAGCAGTGAGGGTTCAATGTGAAAATTTTCAGGAGTTTGTGCAAGAGTACAAGGAGAGTAGATAGCACCAAGACACATTTTCACTCTAAACACAGCAACATGATGTCACTGTGAAATTACATATGAGTACAACTATTGTGCAACAAGGGATTATGGTCCTGACATCAATCCTTCCCACCCTCCCCCACCAGAGGCTGGGAGCTACACCTGGAAAAAACAATGAGTGGGGCCCTGATAGCCAAAGTGCTAAGTTTCCTGTATTCTGCAGTTGCCACGCATGTTTCCCTGGACTCAGCAAAGCTGGCAGGGAAAGCAATGAGGGAGTTGCTGGTACAGGAAGTTGAGTGCTTTTCCCAGCACAGCTTGTGGGCCAGGAGCAGCAGTCTTCTCTGGGAAGCTTTCAGCCTTCCCTCGGTGGTTTATTGCCTCTTTCTCCCTCCTGTCACCATTGCCGATCGTCCCCTCTGGTGCCACATAGCTGATAAGAGGGTGCAGCAGTGAACACTGGTTATTGCAAGAATTGCTGGCTACCTGGCACAAAGTAGATGTCATCAATGTGCCCAACAGCCTGCACCTTGTGCCAACCAGATAAATACAATAAAAACTTGGATAACGCACATCAGCTATGTGTAAATCACAAACTGAGATTAAGTAGTAAATGAATGCTGGTATTAGTTTGATAGCTAACTAAGCCTTTTAACCGCGTGTGTACAGTTGGGAGACCCCTCAACAACATTAACAAATCTGTTATCTTTGTTTTCTGTGTAGCTTTGATTGAACCTTATTCTAGACGTTGTATTTTTCAGTGGGGTAAGGTGAAAGGACAGGAGAAATGCGGTTGAGGGAGGTGGTGAGATTAAAGATGAGTAGTTTCTAGGTCAGCAGCAAAGCTTGCGTGTTTAGAAACTTGGCAGTTCACACTTCACTGCAGTCCTGGAGGTTTAATTTCTATTGTGTTTCCTCTGATTGGAATGATTCTGGTATTCCCTCATCTGTTCCTGCCCCCCCCCCCCCCCCCAATCCCCTCACCGCATGAATATTAATTTCTTTGAATTTATTGCTGTTCTCCATTACAGTATTCTTCCAGCTTTTAGTCTCTGGTTGATGGTGAACAATTCACCAAAGTTGTCTGCGGGAATTGTTAACTTGCTGCTGACCCACCCGTCCTGTATCGGAGCTTCTGATTTAAATTGAGGCACCCCCCCCCAACCCTATTGTCATTTAGGGCTATAGTTCCAGGCGTCTACTCACCTTGGGGGTGCGGGCTGGTTACTGGGTGTGGGGGGGTTAGGGGTGATGGTTTTTGGATGAGGGGGTGGTGGGAAGGGGTGTTGTGGCATCGGGTAGTGCTTCCTCCAAAAGGCACAAATTTAAACATAAGCTCTGTGAGAGAGCACTGCACTTCTGTGAACCATTCCATTCAATAATTTTCAGCCAAGCCCGCCCTCCGCTGTGGCGTTAACATGTTAACGCCAGTATATTTCGAAGGTGCTGGTTTCCTTGTGAAATCCATTCAGTGTCGGCTTGTGAAGTTCTTGTTTAAATACAATTGCAGCAACTTGCCAACTTTCTTGAGCAGCAAAGAATGGACGACATCCTGCATCATTCAGAGTGAGAATAACAAGAACTGGAAGGAAGGAAGAACAAACTGGCGCTTATATAGCCCCTTTCACAAGTTCAGGGCATCCCTGGGCGATTTGAAGGGAAGGCACTTTTCCAATGTAGGAAGCATGACAGACAATTTTCACATGGTAAGGACCAGATCAAATGTTTCAGTGATGTTCAATGAGGGATAAAAGTTGGCCAGGGCGCAGGAGAGAACACTGCAGATCTTCTGAAATAATGCCATGCGGTATTTTTGTTTTACAAGGGGGCAGGCTGCACCTCGGTTTAACATCTAATCTGAAAGATGGCACCTCTGACACTGCAGACCTCCCTCAGTACTGCATTGGAGTCTGTTTGGCTTCTGTTCTGAGGCGGATCCTGACCCCAAAACCTTCTGACTCTGAGCCGAGGTTTACTCTCTGAACCAGGGCAAACATTGACGCTCCAATCCTGCCCAGTCTGGCTTCACTGAATGTATTGATTGCTGTTGAGACAACACCACAGCCATCAGAGCTGAAAAGACAATGATTCCCAGTCAAGCCGTGAAACTAGATGGCTTGGGGTTTATCTAGGCAGAGATGCCTTAATGGGTCGAGGGTTCAGGGCATTAAAAGACCCTGGAACAATTCACACTGCGGCATCAACCCGACCTATTTCGAGGTTAACCTGGACGAATAATTCCAAGTCTATAAATATTTTCTTAAAAGGATGACTCTTGCTAGTTGGTGTCTTGCACTGAATACTCACTTGTCCAGGCTGTCCTCCGACTGGTCAATGAATGTGTTTGTTCCACTTGATTTCAATTACGCCGTTCTTGATATATTGGATGTATTTGTCAAGCCCAGGGGAGTTCACTGCTCTCTCCCCCCCCCCCCCCCCCCCCCCCCCCCGGTAGCTGAGAGCAATTTGTGCCACGTTCCATTGTCGCTTATTTTAGGTGAATGAATTATTGCTCCAGACAGGCACTGATTCTATGAATGAAATGGAGAAGAAATTGATGGACTTTTCACCGAACATTTTTTGTGTTTGCTTAACTGTGGATACCAGTAAGAATCCATGACCCTAACCAGAATATAAAGAGCCTGCACTTGAGCTGGCTGTTAAAAGGGTTAAACACAAGAGGACCCCAGTGTAAGCAGACAAATAGAACCTTCATACAGAGTGGAACATTAAATCAGAGCGGAACATAAACTTCTCAAGGGGGGTGGTCAAAGACTTTATTCAGTGATGTACACAAAGAATTCAGAACATTTCTGCGGCACGTGCTTGCAGTAGCAAGTGGTTTCTATGGCAACAGGAATTCTGAGGGCCCCTTACACCAGCGCACATATAAAATGCCACCGTTGTTTGGCAAACTGCCAGATGCCTCCTATTAAATACACACCAGTTTCTAAAAAGAATTTGGTAATTGTCAGCTCCCATAATGGGCTAAATGCTGCATATACCCTTTTTTTAAACTGGAGAGTTTTAATCCAGCCAAATTGGAATCCAATGTAGATTCAGCATTTGATGTGTCCAAACCCAAGTACACACCTCCTGAGCTGTACATGTACCTGGTTCCATGTTAAACTTGTGCACCGTGGAGCTAGAGTTCCCACCCTAGCGGAATCTCCAGACTTTTCCATTCTGTAGAATCCCTGAAAGGAGGAAGTACTAAAATTTGACATTGCAAATTACCTTGAGGATTACAGCAGGCAATTTGATATGGGAACTAATTGGGAGGCTGTGCAAATCAAATCATGACTTTGGGCTGACTTCCATGTTTAGAGCTAGTGTCCCTGTTTCCAAATCACTCTTGTGTTGTAATCGCCTCCAACCAACTACTTGCCAGAGAATTCTGTGCTAATTCTGACCTCTTGATCATCCCCAGGTTTAATTGTTCCAGCACTAGTGGCTGTAACCTCAGTTGCCCAGTCCTGAATCCTCGAATTCCCTGCATGGCACTCTCTGACTCTCTTTCCGGCTTTAAGGCAAATTTAATCAAGCGGCCTGAATTGGAGAAACAGATATATCAGAGGGCTGTGGGGCTAGAGGAGATGACTGAGGTGGGGAGAGGCCAGTCCATTGGATACAGGAATGAGGATATTAAGATTACAGCACTGCTTAACCATGAGCCAATGTTAGGCCACTGAGCACAGGAATGGCAGTGAAATGGGACTTGGGAGTGTGTTTGCACCTAGGCAGTATAATCATAGATTGACAAGAGGATTTTATTTGTTCAATGAATGTGGGCATTGCTGGCTGGGTCAGCATTTATTGCCCATCCCTAAGGAGTCAACTACATTGCTGTGGGTCTGGAGTCACATGTAGGCCAGACAAGGTAAGGATGGCAGATTTCCTTCCCTAAGGGATATGAGTGAACCAGATGTGTTTTTCTGACGATCGGCAAGTGTTTCGTGGTCACCATTAGACTTTTAACCCAAATTTTTATTGAGTTCAAATTTAACCCTCTGTCATGGTGGGTTTTGAACCCTGGGTCTCTGGATAACTAGCTTTTACACAATACCACTACGCCACTGCATAGAACATGGGAAGCTGGGCAAGAGTGTATGGGATAGTTTGAGTCTGGATCACATTGACACATTACGGGCACTAAATCCATTGAAAATTATTTAACCTCTCGTAAGTCTATATTTTGCATCTATATAAAACGAATTGTAATCCAATGAGCAAGTTAGCAACTTTTCTTATCGAGGGTGTTCAGTGACTTCAATCTAGCAGTCTCTCTTTCTCTTGTGCCGGGTGCCAGGACTTTGGAATGAATGATCAATCTACATTCCTGCTTCATGACGCTCACTTATTGCAATAGTTAGAGAGGCCATGGCTCTTTATTCTAATCTCCATTGATTTAAGCGAAATGTTAATCATTGCACAAACCCTTGCTTAACCTGCTTCCTGTACAATTTGATTCTTGAGCTTTTGCACACTCGTTATAATCCTGCCTATCTATCCCTTTGGACTTTTCACTTTGTTGAAGGCACCACGGAAACACAAAATTGTTGTTGTATCATTTTTCTGTTAACCAGCATCACAGCCGGTGGTTTTAGTTAATTCGGTGCTTGTGGGATATTGTTATGTGCAAGTTGAATATGTGCTTGCATTACAGCAGCAATCATTTGAAAAGTGTCTGAGAGATGTGCTTGGGGCTTCCTGGGGACTTGATAAAGTGTGCGTTTTTAAAAAATGAAACCTTCCTCCTTTGTTTGGTAATTCCGTGCTAATTTATTTCATTCCCCAGTGGTGTTGATTGCCATTTGCCAATGATCCTTCGTGGTGTTTGTATTAGCTTTCTTTTTGTTGCTTTAAAAGGTATAATAAAAATGCCGCGAGTTATTTCGGGCGATAGAACTGGGTTGTAAAAGTGTGAGGTAACTTGGACTACGGACAAGAATGTCTACAGGGATCCTGATTGAATGGTTTACAGGCTTACCTGAAAAGCTTATTAGTAATTTAAGATTCTTGGAGGAGATAAGCCTCTGGATTGCTGTCTGCTGGTTAATGCATTTACAATAAAAGACTAAAACAGATGACAATTTTATAACTAGAGAGCTTTTCTTCTTAGAATTTCTCTCTCTCTCTTTCTGAAGAAGCATTTAACATCCATTCTGCACTAGTCCATTAGACTTGAGATCTGACACAGTCCTGCAACAGCCTGATTATGCTGCGGTGTCTGGTGCTGCCTTATCATAGAATCCCAACAGTGCAGAAGGAGGCCATTCGGCCTATTGAGGCTGCACCGGTCCTTGGAAAGAGCCCCCTACTTAAGCCTACTTATTTTCCATTAATTATTGGAAGAATTAAGTAAATAAACAGGAACAAGCATGGGCAGCCTCCCTCACTGTTGTCCCCCCCCCCCCCCCCCCCCCCAAAACCCGGCTACCTTCCTCCGATTCTCGTTCATTTTCCCCTGATTCTTGGCCACCCGACTATTCTTCCTCTTGTACGTTGGCCACAAACAGGTCCCGGAACAATTGCATGAATGGCTCCCACGTTCTGTGGAAGCCGTCGTCTGACCCTCGGATGGCGAATTTGATTTTCTCCATTTGGAGAGATTCCGAGAGGTCGGACAGCCAGTCTGCAGCTCTGGGTGGTGCTGCTGACCGCCAGCCAAACAGGATTCTACGGCGGGTGATTAGGGAGGCAAAGGCAAGGGCGTCCGCCCTCCTCCCCAGGAATAAATCTGGCTGGTCTGAAACCCCGAAGACCGCCACTATCGGGCATGGCTCCACCCTCACCCCCACCACTTTGGACGTAGCCTCGAAGAAGGCTGTCCAGTACTCCACAAGTCTGGGGAAAGACCAGAACATGTGGGCGTGGTTGGCCGGGCCTCTTTGGCACCGTTCACATCTGTCCTCCACCTCCGGGAAGAACCTACTCATACGGTTTCTCGTTAAGTGGGCTCTATGTACCACTTTTAGTTGCGTCAGGCTGAGCCTTGCACACGTGGAGGTGGAGTTGACCCTATGCAGTGCTTCGCTCCAGAGTCCCCACCCTATCTCCATCCCCAGGTCGTCCTCCCATTGCATTCTTGTTGCGTCCAGTACGGTGTCGTCCCTTTCTACCAGTCGGTCATACATGTCGCTACAGTTCCCTTTCTCTAGGATACTTGCGTCCAGTAGGTCTTCCAGTAGTGTCTGTCGTGGCGGTTGTAGGGTACGTCCTTGTCTCCTTTCGTAGGAAGTTTTTGAGCTGCAGGTACCGTAGCTCGTTCCCCCCCCAGCTAGCCGAAACTTCTCTGTCAGTTCGTCCAGTGTTACTGAACTGTTTTAATGTTAATTGATCAATCTAATCCGGACTGGGAACAATTCCTGGATTGGGAGGGGCGATGGAATGCTGGTGGGAGAAAGTGAGGGAAAGAGACAAAGTTGGGAAGTTACTGTTTCTACCCGCTGTGACTCTGGGTAGAAAAGGTTGGCTCGTCTATTTTGTTAAAACATTAAATTGTCTGCTTGCTTCAGGATGTATCAAACTGTATCCACGGCATTCCTGGTCTGTGTGCCCAGATTCCCTGCTGAGACACGGACGTGAGTTTTGTAAACAAGTCCTTGGTTCAGAACCAGCACTGAGCGTCCTCATTGTATTGTCTTCCCGGGTGATAACATGCTTCAGGTTTCAGTTTTACTTACCAAGCCTTGATGAGATAACAAGGAAGGTTCTGTCAGTCTGCAGCAGCCCCTGAATGATCATATTATTGAACTCTGTTTTATGGGTTTATATTTAAATAGCTCGAGACGTGTATGTAGAGAGCATCAAATATTTCTGATGTAACATTAGAAAAGTGGTTTGCTTGTCACCTTTACAGGCTGATCCTGCAGAGTGAAACTTCGATATATTACAATGTATTTTGGGGCATGCCCTATGCAGGTTCCTCTCTTGACCTTTGTGATATAGTGTGTAATAAAGTTGTTTCATTGTGGTACATTCCTTTAAAATAGTTATGGGTATACTTTACACACAGGCACATGAGGCTGGTTTATCCGTTTCAGCGACAAAGTGTCAGCTGAAAGGGATAATTTGCGGGCGTTTAACGACGCCAAAATCAACGGCAAGCCTTTACCGATTACGGGACCAGTGAGGGGCTCGCAGCGACGTTGGGTGAAGCTCCTGTGCCGAAAACGGCCAGAGAATGACTGGGTCTGTGGCCGCACATGTGCACGGTGACGACCTGCAGCGGTCATGCCGTACAACATGGCGCAGGCCATGTGCGGACCTGACCCACCATCCGTGACCCCACAGGCCCTCCCCTGCCCCCAAGCCCCCTCCAGCGACACGGATCCCGGCCGAGTGTGGCAGCGCTGAACACCGTCCGCAGCCACCACTCTGGGTTCCCGACCGCTTGGACCACACATCAACTCGGGAATTCGGCCCATCGGGGGCGGAGCATCGCGGAAGGTCCTTCTGAAGACGATGCGCCAACACCGTTGCACTGATCTGCGGCACACGTCATGATTACGGCACATCCGTGGGGGCAGAGCATTGCTGACCGGCATCAAACCAGCGACAGCCCCGATTTGGGCGTCGGAATGGATTCTCCGCCCGATCGCCGATTACGATATCAGCGTAGGGCAACGGAGAATCCTGCCCAGGATTTTTCTCACTCTCTCACTCTCAATTCCTGTCTCTGTCTCTGTCTGTCTGATCTCCTCCACGGTGACATGAATCACAAGTGCATTGTATCCAAATAGAAATGCAAATTAGCTATCCTCCATACTACCCCCCCCCCCCCCCCCCCCCCCCCCCCCAATTCTGTCTTGGAATTATATGGTTTTAAAGTATAATCAATTACAAGAACTGATATTCCTACATTTTCCTGTGACTTGGAGGAGACTAACATCCTATCCACTGTTAGCACAGCTGCTCAGGTCATTGTTTGCCGGCGTGAGCATCTTGCATCATCTTCCCAGTAAGGCAACCCTCTAACCTGTAACAACCATGTTTTCGGGCAGAATTCAGAACAGGTCACATGACCTGATCATTCTTCCATTTCCCTCTAAATTAAAGGGAATCCCAAAGCACAGCAATTTGACAGACTTCATATTTTTAATTTTTTTCTACAAAGTCACTGGATGTTGTTACTGGTGAAAAAGAATAGCCATAATATGGTCTTAAATGGTGGAACATAGAGGATACTTGTCATTGCTTTTTATATTACACATTATTCTCGATGGTGGATGTGGTACTGGCATGTGGCGATGTGATTATCACAACCACATCCTATTGTACGTCAGCGCTTGCCAAAACTTTCCTATTGTGACCCAGTTGTTTTGCTTCAGACTTCTTTGTGTGGCCCTCAAAGTGGAAGGGTGGGGTGGGGGAAGATTGATGGACACAGAAAAAAACACTCACAAGGGGACTGTTAACTTTAGAATATGGTCCCAGTTCCAGTTCCATGGCTGCCAGTGCTGTTTCAGAGCCCACCACCCCGTGTCCTGGGACTGCAACTCACAGTTTGGGAGCCCTTGACTTAAACACAGTTGCATCTTAAAAGACGTATTTGGTTCTGATGGGTGATTGCCGGCAAGTTTTTTGATGATTGGAGAAATAGTGTTTGCTAGAGAAAGGGCAGCCAGCTACATTCACAACTATCCACGGTTAAACTCTCCTCGAATCAATTAGTTGATAATTATCTTTGCCAGCCGTTTGTGTGTGGTACCTTGACATGGGTTCAAACCCCATTTGACAGACAGTGGAATTTATTTTCAATTAATGGAAATGTACATGGAATGTAACTAGCCTCAGTCATGGTGGCCATGACAGCATCTTTGATTGTTGTAACAACCCACCTGGTTCACTAATGCCCTTTTTAAGGGAGGGAAATCTGCCGTCCTTGCCTGCTCTGGCCCATGTGACTCGAGACCCACAGCAATGTGGTTGACTCTTGGCATGGCCCAGCAAGCTACTGAGTGCTATGGCAATTAAGGATGGACAGCAAATGCTGGCCTCGCGAGCAATGCCCGGAATAAAACACCACCTGGTCTTGTTGCCCAGCCCCTATTTAAATAATTTGCCAAAACTGCACTGAGGAAAGCATTGCCAAGGTGCAACGCTTAGTGTTTGGTAGTGTGAAGTGATTCCTGCCAGGACGTCAAGTTGGACACTTCCTGCTGACTTCCCCCTCACTTGCACGCTGCTACCTGGTAACTCTTGTAACGCAGAGGGAAAAGGAACATGCTGCCTGCTTTGTATCGACGGTGATGTGCGACCCATTAATAGCCACAAACCAGACTCGAATCCTCTCTTTAAAAATCACAAATGGAAGTGAGCGAGATTAAAATAGAACCCACTTTTGAAAAGTCATTGTCTGTAGGATGAGGTTTGCTCAACTTTCTCATGAGCTGCATAAACAGCACAAACAAAACAAAGCCCACAGCTGTGAACTGTGAAGCGGCCTGCTTCCCGTCGCTGGCCCTGCCCGCTTCCCCGTCCTGCCTGGTTTCTGCCCACTCCCCATCCCTGCGTCTGCTCCTAATTTAGCGAATTGACCTTTGCCTGCATGGTGGCCATTTCTACCCTTGAAGCCATGCTGTGTGAATGGTGTGTTCTAACACTTAAGCTTTTGTATTCAGGTTTTTCCTCTGCTAGTTAATTGAGGGAGTAAAATTATTTAACAGATGGATTAATGCCTACGGTAGAAGAGCTGCCATTGTCTTCATCACTATAAAACAGATCAAACTAACTGGACTGTTAATGGATACATATTAACATAATGGGCGAGATGCGCCAAGTGCCACGGAGCTAGGAGGAAGGTTACAGGAGTTGTGCATACCGGTATTGGAGAGAGAGAGGGAGGGTTATGTGGAAGGGGAGTATGTGGAAGGGGAGTATGCTCCCTCCGCCTGGGAGTAATTGGGAGTATAGATCATGTAGTGCAGTAACACAGGAGTGACGAGATCTCTGAGAACTTAGAACTAAGTTGCTGAATGTTGGGACTATTTGGAGCTGGTGGTTCTGGTGTTTCAGAATCTTAAAAAGGTGTGCTACAAGTGGGAAGTTGGTTTCAGAGTGCCACCGATGTGCAAGAGGAA
This sequence comes from Scyliorhinus canicula, assembly GCF_902713615.1. NCBI lineage: Eukaryota > Metazoa > Chordata > Chondrichthyes > Carcharhiniformes > Scyliorhinidae > Scyliorhinus > Scyliorhinus canicula. The sequence continues at coordinate 98,522,072 of NC_052161.1, read as the reverse complement.
TTCTGAGGTTTAGAGGCACTGGGAGGGGAGTGTTGATGCCTGCCAGTGGTGAAGAGGTATCTGCAGCAACACTGGGATAGCAGAGCTCGGAAGTTGGAACATTTTGGGGTGGGAAGGAGGTGCTGGTGGGGTAATTGGTTGGGAGTACTGATGGGGCATTTCTGACTGATTAAACAATCATCTAAATCATTTACAAACATACTGGGGTCAGTGTTCCCCATGATGAGTTGGCAGTGAGAAATAGAAAAATGGCACGGAAATGGGGGACGGGATTCTCAGCCCTGTGCCGGTGAATCGCCGCAACCACGCCACGCCGGCACGCAATTCTCCGAGGAGCGGACAATCGGCATCATTTGCGCTTGGTGTGGAGCTGGTTGCGGGTCGTTGTCCACGGCCAAGCCGCCGATTCTTCAGCCTTGATGGGCTGAGCGTCCGCGCGTAAACGGCAGAGTCCCACCGGCGCCGTCTACACCTGCTCGCAGCTAGCGGGAACTCTGCGCGCAGGGGGGCACCTGTGGGGGGGCTCCTTCATCGGGGTGGGTCCTCAGATGGGGTCTTGCCTGTGATTGGGGCCGGGAGGGCCGGCCTCTCCAGCCCCAGCCCTATTTTGTTACGCGGCTGGCCCCTGAACCTCCGCGCCATGTTGCATTGGGGCCGGCACATTGAGGGAGTCCCCTGCGCATGTGTGGGTTGGCATGGTACCACTGCGCATGTTGGCGCTGGAAGGGAGGCTGGAGCAGCGTGAACCACTCCAGCGCCGTGCTGGCCCCCTGTGGGACCAGAATCGGTAGTGCCCGCGCCCGTTTCGTGCCACACTCTGTGCGACGACGTGGCACTCTGCCTCCATTTTGGAGAATCCCCCGCGGTGAGTATGGAAGGGATGAGACAGTTCAAGAATGTAGTTGGGGGGAGAGGGGTAGAAAGAGAATTGAAGGTCTTTGGTTCAAATCCAATGAGTGGGGGAATCAATGATGTTGTGGTATTGTCACCAGCCTAGTAATCCAGTGGTCCTGGCTAATCCTCAAGGGTAAATAAAGCTCTGGCAGGTCTCTTCTGAAGTCTTTTGATTGGTAGATTGGTTCGAACATTGTGTTAGAACTAGGCTGGCAGTGCCAAGGTGGCATTCTACCTGTGCTGGGCATCAGGCTTGGGGTTGCCGTGCTCTTATAAGAATGGGTGCGTGAGCCTCCAGGACACCTTGTAGGTGTGTTGGGGCATTTGGGAGGGCAATGTCTGGAGGCCAGTCTCTTCCTGTACTGGTGAGCAGAGCTCGTTAGTGCAGGAAATTGGCCTGAGTGCGACCTGGGTGGGGCATTCCTCACTGTGGCCCCAAAATGAAGCCGCGTCCCATTTAATAGCAGGGGTCATTCTCAGCACTACCAATGCCGGGCGACGCCCAGCTAAAGGCCCTTGACACGGGACTCTCTTTTTGTTTAAATCGTGTCTCTCCAGTCAGTTTGAGGTTTGTGAGAACATTGTTTTGAAGGCAGATAAGGGTTATGAGCTTCCTTAGGATGGGGTTGACACTGTGTCTTGGTGTTAATTTTGGGGTCAATTTCAGCTAGATTGGACTGGGAGATCTTTTCACTTCAGCCTTTAGAATGAACTGGTTGTAAATTAGAGTGTGGTGATATGCATCACTGTAAATACACAAGGGGTTAACGTAAATACACATCGACGACTAGCTGGGCACTAGAGGGAGCACCAGAGACATGACACACAGTCAACCAATAGGCCAGTAAGATAGGATACGACCAATGGGCATTCACAACACACACACAGGTTACACTGCCACAGGAGGGCATTACACCAATCCATATACAAGGACACAGCACACATGACCTTCCTCTTTCCAATGGAGATTCTGTGAGTACACAGGGTTGATTTGAAACACATCACACCCACCACCTGGATTGTAGCAGACTGGTTCGTCAGTCTGAGTAGCTATAGCTGGATTAACGGGAGATTCGAATCCAAGTAGGAGAATCGTTAACAGTTTAATAAACGTGTTCAAGCTATCTCCAAGTCTGAACCTTCCTTTGTCAGAGTGCACATCAAGGAAGCAGCTTATGCTACGTCAAGAGCATAACAAAACATAGAGAAGCCTTAATCTGGTTTGTCCTGCGTTGAACGTGAGGTTTAAATAATTTCGCCCTGAGAGAAAGAAGCTCTCTGACACTATTGATGAAATGACCGATAATGCTGACTGTACATTCAGATTTATTTGTAAATCTTTGTTAGTGAAGAAGTCAAACTGCATTTGTGCAGAACAGTGTTTTTGTATGTTTTTGAAGATGATTGAGTGCAAACTCACCAATAAATTTAACAAGATTTTCAGCTCATTCTCAAAAGCGCAGGGTCTTAACACGTGCAAAAGAATCCACGTGTGTAACCATAGTGTTCACATTCTTAAAGCCAATTAATCCCTGCATAGGATTTGCTTAGAAGACAGTGAAGAAAATAAATATTTGTTATTTAAAGAAAAAGTGAGGTGATTTATTTTTGCACATAATAACAAACAGAAATTTGATATCTTAAATGATTTGTTCAGTCAGTGATTTATCCACCAAACATGTCGGGATGCATCGTTGGCTGAGCAAAGCTCTTCCAGGTTACTTCTGGAAGCTTTTGTTGACAGGTTGGTTGAAACATTGTGGGGTCAACTTGTCTGGTACGCGAGTACAGAAATCAAGGCTGACGCTGTAGTATCATACCTTGGCAGTGCTGGAGGTGTCACCTTTCAGGTGAGACATTAAACCGAGACCCTGACTGCACCCCCTTGGATGAACGTTAAAGATCCCATACCAATATGTTGAAGAAGAGGTGGAATCTGGCTTCCATAGTGCGGAAGGAAGCCATTCGGCTCACCGACCCTCTGAAATAGCCCACCTCGGCCCCCCCCGCCCTGTCCCCGCAACCCCACCTAACCTGCACATCTTTGGACATCTAAGGGGCAATTCTTAGCATAGCCAATCAACCTAACCTGCACATCTTTGGATTCCAAGCCAATAGTTATAATTAATTCATAGTATAGAACCTTAGATTGGCCATGCTAAATTGCTCGTTAATTGGGGAAAAAAGTGCTGCGTGATATCCGGTGGTCATGAAAGGTGCAAAACAAATGCAAGCCTTTCTTTGAAACCTGAGCAATGCTGTTTGTCGGCTTTGCATGTAATCGGCTCTCAAAGAGAAGCCCAGTGGGTGGCACAAGTAGCACAGTGGTTAGCACTGTTGCTTCACCCTGCCAGGGTCCCAGGTTCGATTCCTGGCTTGGGTGACTGTCTGTGTGGAGTCTGCACGTTCTCCCTCTGTGTGTGGGGTTTCCTCCGGGTGCTCCGGTTTCCGCCCACATGTCCAGAAAGACGTGCTTGTTCGGTGAATTGGACATTCTGAATTCTTCCTCTGTGTACCCCAACAGACGCTGAGTGTGGTGACTAGGGGATTTTCACAGTAACTTCATTACAGTGTTAATGTAAGCTTACTTGTGACAATAAAGATTATTTTATTATTATTATAAATTGAATATTATCATTGAAAATTAAGTAGAATGTTACCATTCCAGCGAGGCAGTGCCACCGCGTCGCATATGGGGACATCCCAGGTGTAAAGCATTTTCAGGATGAGAATACCCATCAAAGCTGTCAGGTCCCTGTTAGGCTATGTTGAATTTACCTTGGATTGACCTCCCTGGGAATTGCCAGTCTCTTGCTCAGCAGAGTGTCAGAGCGTGGCAAGATTATACTACCTTACAAGGGCGCTATTGTTCCTTGGAGGGAGGACAAATTAAAAAGCGAAACCATATTTGATTTCTTCAAATTGTCCTGTGTAGCACAGATCCACACTGATACATGCATAAGCTAATCTTCTCACATTCTGCACACGCTCCAGGCATTGGGAGTAATTTTAACCCATTGTGAACCTTTTTTCTTTCTCTTTTAAAAAAATAAATTTAGAGTACCCAATTCATTTTTTCCAATTAAGGGGCAATTTAGCATGGCCAGTCCACCTAGCCTGCACATCTTTGGGTTGTGGGGATGAAACCCACGCAAACACAGGGAGAATGTGCAAACTCCACATGGACAGTGACCTAGAGCCGGGATCGAACCTGGGACCTCGCCGTGAGGCAGCAGGGCGAACCCACTATGCCACTGTGCTGCCCTCACTCATTGTGAACCTGACCAGAATTGGATACAAAGCTGCTCCCACATCCTGCTTAATGTTGCTGCTCATTTAAACTAGTGGACACTGATATTAAGTGAGAATTCCCCATTCAGTGAGTTAACAGTACCCCTATTTCACTGCCTAGCATCTGAGGAAAAGGGAGGAATGTTAAAATGACCTGATACTTGTGCCACCTCTTTCTAACTTGCCTGGTCATCAGGAGCCTTGTCCATTCACCTTGTCAGCAGGGGCATTGAAATGGTATCTGAATACCTGCACCAAAAAAAAAGCAGGCCTCCTTGACCCCAGCCAGGTACTACTGCACCAGCCTACGCTCGAGGGATTGGCCTGCAGCCAAGCGATGGAAGTGTCGCGAGCAGTTTTATTAATCCGCATCAGGGGCTCTGTTAATGATATATTAATGAGAGGACCCGGGTTCGAACCCGGTCCTGGGTCACGGTCCATGTGGAGTTTGCACGTTCTCTCCATGTTGCCGTGGGTCTCACCCCCACAACCCAAAGGTGTGCAGCATAGGTGAATTGGCCACGCTTAATTAGGAAAAAAAGAATTGGGGACTCTAAATTTATTTAAAAAAGTATAAAGCAACATCTACTTAGCAAATTCCTCCCTATAGGATGCATGGTAGATAGATAGAGATAAAGAAATACAGCACAGAACAGGCCCTTCGGCCCACGATGTTGCGCCGAACTTTTGTCCTAGGTTAATCATAGAATTTTGGACAATTTTTCATGGCCAATTCACCCAACCTGCACATCTTTGGACTGTGGGAGGAAACCGGAGTACCCGGAGGAAACCCACGCACACACGTGGAGGACGTGCAGACTCCACACAGAGTGACCCAAGTCGAAATCGAACCTGGGACCCTGGAGCTGTGAAGCAATTGTGCTATCCACAATGCTACCGTGTTGCCCTTAAGAAGTTAACCTACACTCCATTATTCTACCCTAATCCATGTACCAATCCAATAGCCGCTTGAAGGTCCCTAACGTTTCCGACTCAACTACTTCCACAGGCAGTGCATTCCATGCCCCCACTACTCTCTGGGTAAAGAACCTACCTCTGACATCCCCTCTATATCTTCCATTTATCTTAAATTTATGTCCCCTTGTAATGGTGTGTTCCACCCGGGGAAAAAGTCTCTGACTGTCTACTCTATCTATTCCCCTAATCATCTTATAAACCTCTATCAAGTCACCCCTCATCCTTCTCCGTTCTAATGAGAAAAGGCCTAGCACCCTCAGCCTTTCCTTGTATGACCTATTCTCCGTTCCAGGCAACATCCTGGTAAATCTCCTTTGCACCTTTGCCAAAGCTTCCACATCTTTCCTAAAATGAGGCGACCAGAACTGCACACAGTACTCCAAATGTGGCCTGACCAAGGAAACACAGTACTCCAAATGTGGCCTGACACTCCCATCGCTTGTACAGCTGCATCATCACCTCACGGCTCTTAAATTCAATCCCTCTGCTAATGAACGTTAGCACACCATAGGCCTTCTTCACAGCTCTATCCACTTGAGTGGCAACTTTCAAAGATCTATGAACATAGACCCCAAGATCTCTCTGCTCCTCCACATTGCCAAGAACCCTACCGTTAACCCTGTATTCCGCATTCATATTTGTCCTTCCAAAATGGACAACCTCACACTTGTCAGGGTTAAACTCCATCTGCCACTTCTCAGCCTAGCTCTGCATTCTATCTATGTCTCTTTGAAGCCGACAACAGCCCTCCTCACTATCCACAACTCCACCAATCTTCGTATCATCTGCAAATTTACTGACACACCCTTCAACTCCCTCATCCAAGTCGTTAACGAAAACCACAAACAGCAGTGGACCCAGAACTGATCCCTGCGGTACGCCACTGATAACTGGGCTCCAGGCTGAATATTTGCCATCCACCACCACTCTCTGTCTTCTATCGGTTAGCCAGTTTGTTATCTAACTGGCCAAATTTCCCACTATCCCATGCCTCCTTACTTTCTGCACAAGCCTACAATGCGGAACCTTATCAAATGCCTTACTAAAATCCATGTACACTACATCCACTGCTTTACCTTCATCCACATGCTTGGTCACCTCCTCAAAGAAGTCAATAAGACTTGTAAGGCAAGACCTACCCCTCACAAATCCGTGCTGACTATCCCTCAAGCAATGCCTTTCCAGATGCTCAGAAATCCTATCCCTCCGTACCCTTTCCATTACTTTGCCTACCACCGAAGTAAGACTAACTGGCCTGTACTTCCCAGGGTTATCCCTATTCCCTTTTTTGAACAGGGGCACGACATTCGCCACTCTCCAATCCTCTGGTACCACCCCTGTTGACAGCGAGGACGAAAAGATCATTGCCAACGGCTCTGCAATTTCATTTCTTGCTTCCCATAGAATCCTTGGATATATCCCGTCAGGCCCGGGGGACTTGTCTATCCTCAAGTTTTTCAAAACTCGCAACACATCTTCCTTCCTGACAACTATCTCCTCGAGCTTATCAGTCTGTTTCACACTGTCCTCTCCAACAATATGGCCCCTCTCGTTTGTAAAGAAAAATACTTGTTCAAGACCTCTCCTATCTCATCAGACTCAATACACAATCTCCTGCTACTGTCCTTAATCGGACCTACCCTCGCTCTAGTCATTCTCATATTTCTCACATATGTGTAAAAGGGGTTTTCCTTGATCCTACCTGCCAAAGATTTTTCATGCCCTCTCTTAGCTCTCCTAATCCCTTTCTTCAGTTCCCTCCTGGCTATCTTGTATCCCTCCAGCGCCCTGTCTGAACCTTGTTTCTTCAGCCTTACATAAGTCTCCTCCTTCCTCTTAACAAGACATTCAACCTCTCTTGTCAACCATGGTTCCCTCACTCAACCATCTCTTCCCTGCCTGACAGGGACATACATATCAAAGACACGCAGTACCTGTTCCTTGAACAAGTTCCACATTTCACTTGTGTCCTTCCCTGACAGCCTGTGTTCCCAACTTATGCACTTCAATTCTTGTCGGACGGCATTGTATTTACCCTTCCCCAATTATAAACCTTGCCCTGTTGCACGCACCTATCCCTCTCCATAACTAAAGTGAAAGTCACAGAATTGTGGTCACTACCTCCAAAATGCTCCCCCACTAACAAATCTATCACCTGCCCTGGTTCATTACCAAGTACTAAATCCAATATGGCCTCCCCTCTGGTCAGACAATCTACATACTGTGTTAGAAAAGCTTCCTGGACACACTGCACAAACACCACCCCATCCAAACTATTTGACCTGAAGAGTTTCCACTCAATGTTTGGGAAGTTGAAGTCACCCATGACTACTACCCTGTGACTTCTGCACCTTTCCAAAATCTGTTTCCCAATCTGTTCTTCCACATCTCTGCTGCTATTGGGGGGGCCTATAGAAAACTCCCAACAAGGTGACTGCTCCTTTCCTATTTCTGACTTCAACCCATATTACCTCAGTAGGCAGATCCCCCTCGAACTGCCTTTCTGCAGCTGTTATACTATCTCTAATTAACAATGCCACCCCCCACCTCTTTTACCATCCTCCCTAATCTTGTTGAAACATCTATAACCAGGGACCTCCAACAACCATTTCTGCCCCTCTTCTATCCAAGTTTCCGTGATGGCCACCGCATCGTAGTCCCAAGTACCGATCCATGCCTTAAGTTCACCCACCTTATTCCTGATGCTTCTTGCATTAAAGTATACACACTTCAACCCATCTCCTTGCCTGCAAGTACTCTCCTTTGTCAGTGTTACCTTCCCCACTGCATCACTACGTGCTTTGGCGTCCTGAATATTGGCTTCCTTAGTTGGTGGACTACAAATCCGGTTCCCATTCCCCTGCCAAATTAGTTTAAACCCTCCCGAAGAGTACTAGAAAACCTCCCCCCCCCCCCCCCCCCCCCCCCCCCCCCCTGGTGCCCCTCTGGTTCAGATTTAACCCGTCCTGCTTGTACAGGTCCCACCTTCCCCAGAATGCACTCCAATTATCCAAATACCTGAAGCCCTCCCTCCTACACCATTCCTGCAGCCATGTGTTCAACTGCACTCTCTCCCTATTCCTAGCCTCGCTATCACGTGGCGCTGGCAACAAACCAGAGATGACAACTCTGTCTGTCCTGGCCTTTAACTTCCAGCCTAACTCCCTAAACTTGTTTATTACCTCCACACCCTTTTTCCTACCTACGTTGTTGGTACCAATGTGCACCACGACTTCTGGCTGCTCACCCTCCCCCTTCAGGATCCTGAAGACACGATCCGAGACATCCCTGGCACCCGGGAGGCAACATACCTTTCGGGAGTCTTGCTCGCGACCACAGAACCTCCTATCTATTCCCCTAACCATTGAATCTCCTATTACTATTGCTTTTCTATGCTCCCCCTTTCCTTCTGAGCCCCAGAGCCAGACTCCGTGCCAGAGACCTGGCCGCTGGGGCCTTCCCCCGGTAGGTCATCCCCCCCCCCCCCCCCCCCAACAGCATCCAAAACGGTTTTGAAGGGGAACAGCCACGAGGGATCCCTGCACTGTCTGACTGTAACCCAGCTACTCTTGTCCAGTACCTTTGGTGTGGCTACCTCCCTGTAACTCTTCTCGATAACCCCCTCTGCCTCCCGGATGATCCGAAGTTCCTCCAGCTCCAGTTCTTTAACACGGTCTCTGAGGAGCTGGAGTTGGGTGCACTTCCCGCAGGTATAGTCAGCGGGGACACCAGTGGTATCCCTCACCACCCACATCCTAAAGGAGGAGCATGCAATTGCCCTAGCCTCCATCCCCTCTTACTGTACAGAATTAGCTGCCCCGTGGACCAACTGGACCTCCGCACTCCGACTCTGCTTCCAATCAGCTGTACTCTAAACTCCTGGCTCCCTTCACGCTCTTTGATAAATATAGGAAATGAAATGTAAGGAGCAGCTTACTCCCTCCTCACCTAACTCCCTCAGTCACCAAACTCTCACTGTAGCACTCAAATGCCACAAGCTCAGCACTCCCTCAGTCACCAAACTCTCACTGTAGCACTCAAATGCCACAAGCTCAGCACTCCCTCAGTCACCAAACTCTCACTGTAGCTCTCAAATGCCACAAGCTCAGCACTCCAGTGCAAACAAAGTCAGCACTGTAACTAGCTCCTATTTATACTGTGACTCTAGCCTCTGAAAACTGGCCTAATGCAATTAACTAATTAACAAGCTCCAGCTGCAAGTAAGTACAAGTAGAACCTTGTTTAAAGCTGATTCAAAATTCACCTTCTTATATACCAAACAGCAACTTTTAAGTTAATTAACTATATAAAAGAAATACTAGACTTTAAATAAAAATGAACCCTTATACTCCCTCAGTCACCAAACTCTCACTGTAGCACTCAAATGCCACAAGCTCAGCACCCCAGTGCAAACCAAAGCAGGTAGTGTAGCATTGCAGAATGTTCAGCACAATACAACAAACTGGTCAGGCAACAGCCAAAAACAGATTGAAGCAGGCATTGCTCCTCACATTGCTGAGTTTGCCTTCCAGTTGTGACCACTCAGCTCCAGACCACATTACGACCTTGGTGCAAACCTAGACAAAAGAGCTGAATTCCAGAAATAAGGAGAGAGCGACTGCTCTTGACATCATCGTAGTGTTTGACCATGTGTGGAATCAAGGGGCCCTCGCAAAATTGAGATAATTTGCATCTTTGTGGACTTATTTAGATGCTGAGGCAGTCGATGCCAACATGCAGAACGGCCTAGGTGGCATTCGGGCTTGGGCTGATAAGTGGCAAGCAAGATTTCTGGTACACAAATGTAATTTCCAACAGAACCGTCTTCCCTGTCATTCAATATCCTTACATTGCTAAAAGTCGCAATCAACCAAAAACACAACTTGATCAACCACATAAATATCTTGTCAGCTAGGGTAGGTCAGAGGCTGAGTATTATGTAGCACTTATTAAAGATGGGCCTATGCACAGAGACTGAATTGAAAACCAAAGTGCTAGTTTCTTCCCGATGAAGGAGATTAAGAATATAATTGGCCTATCTTCAATAAGTGGTAGAAGAGAGTTAGATTGTAAGCGACAGGATGCAGAATACCCAGCCTGTGAACTGCCCTAATAGCCAAGTCGGTTAGTGGCTGATCAGTTGTGATTCTCATTAATTGTGGCTTGTAGCAGCATAATTTTGCTGAATGTCAAGGGGGGATGATTAGGGCTCCATATAGATGTGTGTAGCCAACATGTGAGGATGTGTGTAGCCAACATGTGAGGAAATGTGGCCGTATTTCACACATCAGGAGTACGATTGCAACTCTCTACTTGTCTGGAGGATATCATTTCATCTTGGTTCGGGGCATATATCAGCATTTGATGACCAATCGTTGCTCGCTCAGGTTTCTGTGTCCAAGAGTAATGCGGGATCTAAAACAGAAAGAATGAGCAGGTTGGCCTCCGGTCGATATTCTTTCTTCTTTCGCACCATCCTCCTGATGCAGGCATTGACCCATTGCTGAGGCAATATTGCATGGGCACCATTTCCCCTCCCAGACCCTGCATGCAAGCTCCCCTGGTGCAAGGCAAGTCTGAACATGTTGGCAACTATTCAGCTGTGAGGTTAAGAGACAGATTTGCATTTATACAATGAATTTCATGACCCGGGCCCATTCCAAAGCACTGCGCAGCCAATTAAGTACTTTTTTGAAGTGTGGTCGCAGTTTCTTGTACACGCCTATATAGATTCGGTTGGCATATCCAGTTCACTGAACTTGTTTGTTTCCAGTGAAGAACTTTAAAATTATAAACTTGGCCTTTCTTCAAAAGCAGCACATATTTTAAATTCAGACCTAAGCGCTTGAGAAATTTCTCACTGACCTATCTTCCAATAATTACAATTGGGCAATTGTGCGACAGTGGCTCTCTGGTCCGCCACCCCCAGTCTTTGCGAGGGGAGGCAGTCCTGATTGGCAGAAGCTAGATCATAGCTGACGTATTGTTACAAGACTGGGAACATGTACCGTTGACGTGATCTGTCCAAGTTGACCTCGCCGAACTTGGAGAATTCTTTCAAGGCTGCCTGCTCAATTGTACAGGAGAGCTGGTGACTGCTGCCTATTGTTCTGTTCTGATGGAACATTCCTCAGCTTGGGGTCCACTTTGCAGATTATGTGATTGATTATTAGTGTGAATTTGCTGCTTTATCTCGTATTTTCTTTGAACAGCTGAAATGGAGTTTGCATGAGGCTGGGCTAACTTTCCCACGGCAGACTCCTCTCAGATGGTCAGACTGGGCTATGGAAGGGAAGAGGAGGAGGAAGGGGGCCACTGAGTCAGTTGGAAAATTGTTTGAGTCATCTGGGAAACTCGGTCAGCATGTGCAAATATAGCCATTGTTTCACTCGTCGGAGTGGGAAGTAGTGAATAGTCAGTTCTGAGTGATGTACAATTCCTAAATGGACAGAGTATCTCAAATCCGGCAGCCTTGGAACAGAGGCTGTGCTGCTTTCTGGTACGTGTCAGCTTTTGGGGTGTGGGGGATGAAATCAGACCGCCTGGGAGTCCAGGTTCACTGGAACGCAGGAAACATCAGGCACGCAAAGCAGAATAGTACTCGACGACGCCCCAAACGTTTCCGAGCTGGGTCTAGGAGGGTCAGGGTGTGCGGGAATATAGGGGGAGGGGGAGGGGGCGGGGTAAAAAAAAATGTTTTTTGAGGTTCTTTACCCGCACTAATTTTGGTCCAGTAAATGACCCGTGGTTTTGTTAAAGGGTTTGTATCGAGTTATGTATATGAGGGTCAAACCGATAATTAGAGTACATTTTCTCTAATAGATTACCAAATCAAAGCACGTTTGAAGTTTATAGAAATTCCTTTGCATAGCTTTGACAGGTTCCACACATTAATTTTCAGGAGGCATATTACTGCTAGTTAGTCACCAACTTCTTCCGATTCTGGTGGGAATTGAGTTTTTTTTTTAATGTCAAAGGCATGTCTTTCTTGGCAAGCTTGTTGACTTGTTTTTGTTCAGAGCTGTTGGTAAGTATATGATTTAATCTGACTCACAGGCACTGGTCTTCAATATAACTGAAAAGCGATCCATCCATCGACTGGTTTTGGGAGATGTTTTGTGCTACCCCACGGCCCAGGATCTTCTTTGTTGTGGTGTGTCGGTGCAGCGACAGGGCCCAGAATTACTTTGTCCTCGTGTGCTAGTGCGAGTGTATCGGTGCTACCACAAGGTCCAGGATCACTGCTGTTGTAACGGTGCTGCAACATGGTCTAGTATTATCAGTATTTGAATTTTACTGCTCAAGGCCTTAAAAGATAACATTTGCCAGTCGAATGGCGTCCTTTATAGAGAACTGCTAATATTTAAATCGAAGAAAGTCAGTATCCTTAAATCAGATGGTCCATTTTCATGTACTGCATCTCCTGAGGGCAGCAGGATCTGATTTACTTGCAGATGCATATTTTTTGGCAGCTTATCTATCTTCTCCATTCGAGTGTGTCTGTGATATCTATCTTTGTGCTCTGTTTCAAGCCAAATATCTGTCTGCTGAATCATTTGCTCAGATCAGTGTGTGTTCACCTGTTAAAATTCCTCATTCTCTCTCTTTATCTATCCAAATCTGTCATTCTTTTGCCAATTGATTTTCATTTCCTTTTATTATTGCTGTCTGCTCACTTCAGCTGTGCTTTTCTCTCTTCTCTTCCTGAATACCAGTGAGCCACTAGATGTTTCCCTGTCATGTGTGTGCTCCCCGTTTGAAGCACCCAAACCTCTCCCAGGAATGGAGCTATTGAAACATGGAATTATAGAACAGGGAAGGAAACCATTTGACTTATCGTGCCTATGCTAGCTTTGAAAGAGCAATCTAAGTTTTTCCACATCTCTCCACACTTTACCCATCACCCTGTATTTGTTCCCAATATATTGCAGGACCTGATCACAATAGGTTGCAGAGATTATAGGCCCAAAGAGCTTTATCTCCTAATTTCTGCTTGGGATGAGCAATAAGAAAGTCCATTTGGCCACTGGTTTATCTCGCTCTGGTTTCTCTAACAACGGATTGGCAAACTCGGCTCTCGTGCTGATGCTCTTCAGTGTCTACATGAGGAGCATGCTGCCAATGGCGTCCTGTAAATCTCCACAAGTGGATGACCTTCCCCTCGCACACAGCAGTGCCTTCAATGACTGAGTCCACTGTAAAGGGCGACAAACAGCGTGCAGAAATATCGCCAGAAAGCCAAGCTTCGGCACAATCCGCACAAAACTGCAATCAGTGCATTCCACCGTAGGAATGTTAATCACAGGGCAGCACAGTGGCACAGTGGTTAGCATTGCTGCCTACGGCGCTGAGGACCCGGGTTCGAATCCCGGCTCTGGGTCACTGTCCGTGTGGAGTTTGCACATTCTCCCCGTGTTTGCGTGGGCTTCGCCCCCACAACCCAAAAGATGTGTAGGTTAGGTGGATTGGCCACGCTAAATTGCCCCTTAATTGGGAAAAAATAATTGGGTACTCTAAATTTATTTTAAAAAAAGGAATGTTAATCACTGGCAATACTGTGCGACATGTCTCTTGAGCCTCCGTCACCACCTGTAGAGGATACCAAGATGAAGACGAGGGTCAAATCAGCCCTGGAACTACAAATACAAGCTGGGTAGTTTGAGTGCTTTTGGACCTGGTGCTGTGAACCACTATGTAGTTGGTGCTGTGAACCACTATGAACAGAAGTAGTCATGTTTGACTTGTTGGTGCCTAAGTAAACAAACCATCATTGGAAACCACAAATTGATGGCAACACCCTGGTAGCCTGTGTCATTCACCCATTTGTCCACCACAATGCTGCAGCTCTCTGGAAGTCCAGCAAATTGAGGAAAGTTCATTTTTGTCCATCCACCTGGTCCTCAACAATACCCTCCCAACACACTTGTAGTCACGTGCATCATTTGTGGACCTATAGGTTTAACCTTCAACAACATGACTTCAACCTTAAAGAAACTTGGAAATGTACAAGTAATTCACAAGTTGTAGACAAGCACCTTGTGAAAGACCTGTGTATACTTGGCTTTTATCTTCATTAAAGTTACTGAGTAACTCTAAACAGCGCAATCTGTGGCGGATTGCGTATACTTGATGCAGAAAATGGAAAACTCTCCAGTGTGTGACTGGTCGCCCAGAACAGACAATGTAACACATAACCACTCGATGCCTGATTCACCAGTACGAAGGAGACTTCACAGCCGTACTCGTCGCTGTTGCTGACACTGATACCAAGCGTAACTACCTGAATGTCAAGTTATAGTTGTTGCTCAACATCATCGTTGGCCAGAAAGATAAGAAAACATGTTTTCTCTGTCTCTCTCACTCGCTTATTTTCTTGCTTGTTCTCCGTCCTGAGCGATTGCTCTCTTTCCTCCTGCTCTTACTTGCTCCTCCTTTCACTTGATCGCTATCTGTCTTTCTCCCTATCTGAATCTATCCCATGCATGCCCTGTGTCGAATCGCAGCAGATTGCTGTTCCAGCATTACATGGTGCAGGCAGCGTAACACATCTGATTGCTGCCTGCACCATCATTGGAGAATTCTGCCACTTTGCAAATCCTCCTTTCTCTGTTGACTGAGCAGCCTGTAATAATAATCCTATTGTTTTTGTTCTTCAAAAAATGCTGTGTCTTTAAATTCTTTCAAGTGAAGTTGGCAGCATGCACTGATTGGCAGAGTATTTGGGCTATCTGATATAAAGCACTGTAGATTCAGGAACATTCACACTCTCATCAGACCATTCCACATCTCGCTGCTTTGCTTTCACTTGTTAAATAAATTGTGTTCTCCGGATGTCAGGCCAAGTTATTAAACTATTCACTGAAAAACTCCCTGGTTGTTTTAACGTATCTAAATTACTTCCCATTTTGAGGACGCTTTCAATATTTGTCACCATGAAATTGCATTTATTTCTAATATACCAAGTCCCATGCCCCTCATGCCAAAGTATTTGCATAAGTACCTATGACCATGTTTCTAATGGAAGTTCTCTGTGTAAACTTGTGTCAGTAGGAGTGACCACTGACACAATCCTTGAGGAGTCAAGGTCCCGTATTCACATTGAGAACCCCCTCCTTTGTATTGTGTGTGGTCCCACCATGGTGCTGAATGGGACAGGTTCAAAAGCAATCTAGCAGCTCAAAAGTGGGCATCCATGAGTTGCTGTGGGCCATCGGCAGAATTGTATTTGACCACAATCTCTAACGTCATGGCTCGGCAAATCACTTGCTCTACCATTACCACCAAGGTGGAGGGAGAGTTAGCCTCATTCAATGAGAATTCAAGAGGGCATGCCAGGAACAGCACCACGCCTACCTAAAAGCGAGAAGAAGCTACAACACTCGACCACATGCATGCTAAATCCCCGGCTGTGGGGGACGGGGAGCAAAATGGCGACTCAGAGCGGAGCGGCGTCAGGCAGCCTGGCCCCCGGGGTGGATTCCGGCGGAGAGGAGGCTTTTAAACTCTTTCTCACCGAGGTTAAACAGATTGAAAAGAGGGACTCTGTGCTGACCCTAAAACAGCAAATTGAAAGACTGACGAGACCTGGATCCACCTGCATCAATCTAAATCCATTTGAAGTATTGCAGATAGATCCTGAAGCAACAGATGAAGAGCTGGAGGCAGCGTGCAATAGAAAGAATTAGGCGATCTCAGAATCAAAGGATCAGATCAAGGGTCTGCAGTCCTGCCACACACATCCAGTCATAAATGATGGTGAAACAATTAAGCAAGGAACAGAGGAAGAATAGAATAGGATCATAGAATCCCTGCAGTGCAGAGGAGGCCATCCAGCACATCAAATCTGGACTGATCCTCTGAAAGAGTACTCCACCCAAGCCCACTTCTCTGCCCGATCCCAATAACCCCTTAACCTAAACTACACACCTGGGGCGGCATTCTCCCCTACCCGGCGGGGCGGGGGGTCCCGGAGTAGGGGAGTGGCGCCAGCAACTCCAGCGTCGGGCCACTTCCGCACCTTTGGGGGTAGGCCCGCGCCGGAGCGGTTGGCACCATGCCGACTGGCGCTAAAACCGGCACCAGCGGCCTTTCAGGCCCGGCGCCGGGGCTGGCCAAAAGGCCTTCGCCGGTTCGCGTATGCCCCGGTGGTGACGTCAGCAGCAACTGCCGCTGACGTCACCACCGGCGCATGCGCGCTGGGGGGGGATTCTCTTCTGCCTCCGCCATGACTGAGGCCGTGGCAGCGGCGGAAGAGAAAGAGTGTCCCCACAACACTGACCTGCCCTCCGATCGGTGGGCACCGATCGCGGGCCTTGCCACCGTGGGGGCAACCCCTGGGGTCTGATCGCGCCGCCGATCCCGCCGCCATCAGAGGTGGTTCAAACCTCGGCGGCGGGAGAGGCCTCCCAGCGGCGGGACTTCGGCCGCAGGAGAATCGCCGCAGGAGCCTCGCCGATCGGCGCGGACGTCACGCCGATCGGCAGGGCATGATTCCTGCCCCTGCCAATTCCCAAGTGGCGGAGAATTTCTGCCACGGCGGGGGCGGGATTATCGGCGGCCCTGGGCGATTCTCCGACCCTGCTGGGGGTCGGAGAATTTCGCCCCTGGACACTAAGGGACAATTAATTATGGCCAATCCACCTAGCCTATACATCTTTGGACTGTTGGAGGAATGCGGCGCACCCGGAGGAATCCCACGCAGACATGAGGAGAAAGTACAAACTCCACACGGACAGTCACCCGAGGTCAGAATTGAATCCGGGTCCCTAGCGCTGCGAGACAGCAGTGCTAACAACTGTGCCACCGTGCTGCCCCAAGAGTGTCCATAAAATCCCAGTTCTCCGTGATGGCAATGCTGGAACATGTGCAATCATCTTCAGAAAGAAGAGCCAAGTACGTGGCTCCTCCAGAGTTACCCAGCATGACATAGGAGTACAGCTGTGGGTATAGCAATGACTGTGGGCCCAGGAGCCTCTCACTAGAGTCCTGGACCAATCCATCTTCAGCATCCTCTTCAATGACTTTGCCTCCATCATGACCAGCATGTGATTAAGTAACATCAAAGGGCCCCCAAGTAAAATTGATGTAATTGTGGATTCATTGCCCATCTCTAATTGCCCGTGAGAAGGCAGATCACCACCACCGTCCCAAGGGTAGTTAGGGGTGGACAAAGAACACAGTCCTAGCCAGCAACTCCCATATCCCTTGACTTCATTTTTAAAAAAAGAGGAAAACTCTCCATTGGTTGGAGCCATACCTAGCACAAAGGAAGATTGTTCTGGTGGTTAAAGGCCAACATCTCCGAATCACTGCAGAAGTTCATCAAGGTAATGGCCAAGGCTGCTTCATCAGTGACACTCCCTCTGTCATAAGGCCAAAAGTAGGGATGTTTGTGATAATTGCAACTCCTCATAAGTAGTCCATGTCCATATGGAATAAGACCTGAGCAACATGGGAGGAGCTGCTAAGTGGCAAATAATATTCATGCCACATAAGTGCTGGGGAATGATAATCTCAGAGAGTATAAACGCATTCCCTGGACACAAGATCATGTCAGAGGCTGGTTATTATGTGACTGGTCACTCACCACCTGACCCCCCCCCCCCCCCCCCACCCCTGCCAAAAAAAATCCTGTCCAACATTTACAAGGTACAAGTCAGGAAATCTCTCCACTTGCCTTTATAAATGCAATTAAAATATCACTCAAGAAGGTCAACAGCATCTTGGATGAAGCAATTAGCACCTCACCCATTTCTTAAATATTCACTCCCTCCACCAGCAATGCACTGTACTAGTGGTGTGCAATGTAGGAGATGCACTGCAGCAACTTGATAAAGTCTCTTTGACAGCATCTTCCAGACCTGTACCGATTGAAAGTACAAGGGCAGCAGATGCTTGGGGAACACCACTACCGCCAAGCCCCTGCTCCAAATCATACACTATCCTGAATTCCAAGTATATTATCGTGCCCAGCTTAAAACCCTGGGACTCCTTTCCTAACAGCACTGTGGAAGTACTTTCACCAAGCAGAGTGCTGCGGTTCAAGAATCACCACCTTATCAAGGCAATTAAAGATGAGCATCAAATACTGGCCTTCCCAATAATGCTCTTATCCCAATACTGAAAAAAACAAAATTGTGTTGTAATTGCACTTCTTGACCAGCGGAGTGGCTGCAGAACCAGCTCTTCCACACCTTGTAATCAAGCTTGCACATGCAATTCCCATTAGATATCTGAAACTTTAATTTTTTTTAAGGTATATGACTCTAAAATGGTCACTGAATTTCATCAACACTTCAGTCATCCCCAGCCCGTTCACCCCCTTTATCTGAAAACTGCATGGGGTCTTTACACTGTGTCCGACGTTTGTGTTGGTACCTTTCACAGCAGTAAGACTATCTACAAGTGGAATTTTCTCCGAAATGAAAGCATTGCCACAAATCGTATGCTTTGAGCCTGTAATTGTGGTACAAGGAAATCATATAAGGCGCCCAATTAAACTTCCCCTCCTATTACACACCAACGCCTCGCCTAGAGTGTGAAACCCACTCCATGCAGCAGCCTTTCTTGGCATAGGGACAAGGGCCTTTGAACAGACATTCTCCTACTTGACCTTAGTTTTCCAATCACCCTATGTATTAAACGCATATAAAATACGCAATAGGAATTGTAGCCATCTGGGATGGCCACTTCCAGAATACAAAATGGACGCTCGCAAAAAATGTAGGGAACTGTGGACAATGTTAGGAAAACAAGCGGGCACAGAGCCTGCATGCATATTGGAGAGACAGCTCCCAGACGGAATTGAAACTATAGGTCAATTAGCATATTGATGGCCCATCTCCGGGAACAAAGGAAAAACACTCAAGCAACCGATACGGTTTCAGACATCCCGGCACCAGTTCCCCAAACCGAAAGCACAAACAAAGCCAGGCCAACGGCCACCTAAGACACGCCCAGCCATCAGGGCACCCACCCTTTTATTGGTCAAGATCGATAACCGTGATTGAGAAGCGGCCCAATTAATTGGGGCCAAGTTTTAGGCCCGCCTAAAAGCGCGCAAAGCCCCTCCAGATATAAGAAGGAATCCCCACGAGAGATTCGCTCTCTTGGACTTGGCTCTCAAAGCGGAGAGACCCGTTCACCAGCATCACCAGAAGCAAGTACGTTCAAGGTCAATGCTCGCTACCAGACGGACGACCTTAGCTGTTCTCCTGTACCTCTTCGAACCCAGCAACCTCAGATCCGAACAACGGCCACTGTTCCTCTGACTGAGTGGGCACCCGAAGTTAAGTATAGGCGTTAGCATTAGCGATAGTTTAGTTTGTGATACTTTGTGCATGAGTAGATCTTACTGTATGTGTAAATAAATAGTATTGACTTTGAACTAACTAACTGGTGTATTGGCTCTTTGATCAGTATTCGGGTTTGAACCTTGTGGCGGTATCAAGAGATACCTGGCGACTCTAAGTGTAAACATAATTAGGATTAAGGAAGGCGACCATATTGACTGCTATATTTATAGCAAGTAAACATAGCAACAGAATCCTCCAGGTTTTTGTTTTCTTTCTCTTATCTGACTTGGAGGTGATGCTGAGTGCAGGCTCCAGTTTCATAGCCACCAACCACCTTACGAACTGACTATTGGAAACCTAGACAATGAAGATCAGCCAACAATTTCAATGGGTCACTTGAATGAAGAGCGAATGAATCACAGCCAATTGAGCATTTAGCACTTTTGCGTCCTCTCTGCCGCTCCAGCTTTGCTCTGAGCTCCTTCTCGAGCCATGAACGCTGAATTAGATTTGTTGATGTCCTGACTGCTGCGCCTGCTGGGATCACTTGATACAAATTTAATAACTTTTGACAAGTTGGTAATGGAATCGCAGGGCTTATTATGATGCAAACGTGCCTGTGTAATTTGATTCAGTCTTGTGCATTGCTGATAATAAAGGGCTCTTCTTGTTAACGGCACCTTGCAAGACTACTCAGGTTTGTGAATGGGTGTGTAGCGTGCGGCATGATTTCTTTGCGCGAGAAATGCAGCCCACTTACAGGTAACCTTTGTTTGGTAATTGTTAAGATGAGAAGAAAACAAGAAGAGCACTTCAAACAAGTTTGTGCGGTGACAGGTCGAAATGGTTCATCAGTGGGATTTGTTCTGGCAGGCGAGCTGATTTTTCAGCAGAGCTTTCACACCATCCTGATTAATCTGTTCATCTACAAGGTCAAAACGACACAGTTACTCTTTACCTGCCCTCTTGATGCCTTCTTCATAATGATCTGAATTCATGATCTCCTCTTTGACTGATATCATGTAACATATGTGTAAGTACCCGAGAGAAAACTCATTGGAAGTAGTTAATCCTATGTGAACAGTTAGTATCTCTTCCCCAACTTCCCACTGCCATCGAACCTTAAATCCAATTGGTCTTCGGGGCAATGTAGACGGTGTCAGGACTGAGCTCTATGAATATTGCCAACTGCAATTGTCCACAATGATTCATGTGATCAAGAAATGCAGGATCCATTTACTTTTCTCTCAACCATCACTAAAAATCTTTAATACTGACTGTCGCTGAAGTATAAAAATACATGCCTCTCTCTGGAAGCTGTGAACCCATGCACATGCGTCTCGAGTCCAAACTGTTGTCCAAGTACAATGCAGCACTCATTTATGGATCTGCAGTGAGGGACAGGTAATCAACTCCAGGTTAAACCTAAACCAGTGGCTATTTAACTTTGCATGTGGTATATCCTTGCTACATCTCCTAAATCCTGGATCCAGAACTGTAGAACCCACTCGTATCCCTTCTATAATGCTTGGTCTGGTTGTTGCTGTTATTGCTTCAAATTCTCGCTATTTCCAACTTTGGTAGTGTGTTCTGCTTAATTTAAGAAAAACAATCGTCAAGGCTAGTTGTAGGTTCACTTTTAGTTTCAATTTTGTCTAAAATAAGAACTTGGGGATCCCCTTGGCGAATTCTGGCGCCAACACTTTATTCTAAATCGACATGGTCTTTTGATTCTGCGAGAATATTCCACCTTCCAAGTTTTCCCAGTATTTGCTCTCTGTTTTTTTTCCCCTCACATTCTACATCAACCATGTGAAGATCCTGACGTGTTGTGACTTCTAGTGTAAGCTTTCCACACCGCTGGTCAGGGCTAACAAAATGGCAGAAAATCCTGTTAGTTTTGGACTGGTGGAAGAATGGTGCCACAATGTGTACTCTGCACCACCATCCCCCACCCCAAGTTGGTTAATGGTATAGAACATAGAGCAGTACAGCACAGTGCAGGCCCTTCAGCCCACGATGTTGTGCCAACCATTTATCCTCATCTAAGATCAACCTAACCTACACTTCAATTTACTGCAGCCCATGTGCCGGTCCAAGAGTCGCTTAAATGTCCCTAATGATTCTGAATCCACGACCTCTGCTGGCAGTGCATTCCACGCACCTACCACTCTGTAAAGAACCTACCTCTGACATCTCCCTTGTACCTTCTTCCAGTCACCTTAAAATTATGTCCCCTCGTGACAGCCATTTCCGCCCTTAGGGAAAAGTCTCTGGCTATCCACTCTATCCATGCGTCTCATCACCTTGTACACCTCTATCAAGTCATCTCTCTTCCTTCTTCGCTCCAGTGAGAAAAGCCCGAGCTCCCTCAACCTTTCTTCAGAAGACATGTTCTCTAGTCCATGCAGCATCCTGGTAAATCTCCTCTGCATCCACATCCTTCCTATAATGAGGTGACCAGAACTGGACACAATATTCCAAGTGTGGTCTAACCAGAAGTCCCAGAACAGATCCCCACGGGACTCCACTGGTCACTGACCTCCAGGCAGAATACTTTCCATCCACTACCGCTCACTGTATTTTTTTGGCCAGCCAATTCTGTATCCAGACAGCCAAATACCCTAACTTTCTGAATGAGCCTACCATGGGAAACCTTATCAAATGCCTTACTGAAATTCATATACACCACACCACCATGCCTGACCTTCATCAATATGTCTTGCTACATCCTCAAATAATTCAATGAGGCTTGTGAGGCATGACCTGCCCCTTGCAATGCCATGCTGACTGTATTTAATCAAACAATGTTTTTCTAAATAATCATAAATCCTATCTCGCAGAATCCTTTCCAATATTTTACTCACCACAGATGGTAAGACTGACTGGTCTGTAATTCCCAGGGATTTCCCTTTCTTGAACAGGGGAACAGCATTCGCCTCCCTCCAATCATCCGGTACTACTCCAGTGGAGAGTGAGGACGCAAAGATCATTGCCAACGGCGCAGCAATCTCCTCCCTCGCTTCCCGTAGTAACCTTGGGTATACCCCGCCAGGCCCAGGGGACTTCTCTCAAATTTCCAGCATATTCCTTCTTAATATCAACCTGTTTGAGTCTATTAACCTGGTTCACGCTGTTCTCATGAGCAACAATGTCCCTCTCTCTAGTGAATACTGAAGCAAAATATTCATTTAGGGCCTCCTCTATCTCCTCAGACTCTAGGCACAAATTCCCTGCACTATCCCTGATCGGCCCTACTCTCACTCTGATCATCCTCTTATTTCTCACAAGTGTAGAATACCTTGGGGTTTTCCCTAATCTTCCCACCAGGGCTTTTTTATGCCCCCTTCTAGCTCTCCTCGGTCCATTTTTGAGTTCCTTCCTGGCTACCTTGTAACCCTCTGGAGCCGTGCTAGATCCTTGCTTCCTCAACCTTATGTAAGCTTCCTTCTTCCTCTTAACTGGAAGCTCCACTTCTCTTGTCATCCAATGCTCCTTCACCTTACCATTCCTTCCTCGTCTCAGTGGGACAAAACTATGTCCTACTTGTCTGTGGAGATTGTAAAGGAAGCTATGATGTTCATATTTCAGGAACTTCATTTGGCTGATAGCTCTTCTGTGAATGTACGGTGGAATATTATAGAGGAAGTTGCTGTCTCTTCGGTACTGCCACTTTGTCTGGCTTTTCAGTGCCTTTCACTTCACTGTTAACTTGGGCACATTAACTCCTGCAATGCTTTAGTAAGTCATTTTTTGTTGCATTAAGAAATCCTTCATTGCCTTTCAGGATGGATGTTTAAATACTCAAGGTCAAGTCAGCATAAGGAAGGGGGAAGTTTTGGGTGTTCTAAAAGGCATTAAGGTGGACAGGTCCCCAGGTCCGGATGGGATCTATCCCAGGTTACTGAGTGAAGTGAGGGACGAAATAGCTGGGGCCTTAATAGATATCTTTGCAGCATCCTTGAGCATGGGTGAGGTCCCGGAGGACTGGAGAATTGCTAATGTTGTCCCTTTGTTTAAGAAGGGTAGCAGGGATAATCCAGGGAATTATAGACCTGTGAGCTTGACGTCAGTGGTAGGCAAACTGTTGGAGAAGATACTGAGGGATAGGATCTATTCACATTTGGAAGAAAATAGACTTATCAGTGATAGGCAGCAGGGTTTTGTGCAAGGAAGGTCATGTCTTAGAATTGTTTGAGGAAGTGACAAAGTTAATTGATGAGAGAAGGGCTAGAGATGTCATATACATGGACTTCAGTAAGGCATTTGATAAAGTTTCCATTGGCAGGTTGATGGAAAAAGTGAAGTCGCATGGGGTTCAGTGTGTACTAGCCAGATGGATAAAGAACTGGCTGGGTAACAGGAGACAGAGAGTAGTGGTGGAAGGGAGTGTCTCAAAATGGAGAAAGGTGACTAGTGGTGTTCCACAGGGATCCGTGCTCGGACCACTGTTGTTTGTGATATACATAAATGATCTGGACGATGGTATAGGTGGTCTGATTAGCAAGTTTGCAGATGATACTAAGATTGGTAGAGTTGCAGATAGCGAGGGGAACTGTCAGAGAATACAGCAAAATATAGATAGATTGGCGAGTTGGGCAGAGAAACGGCAGATGGAGTTCAATCCAGGCAAATGCGAGGTGATGCATTTTGGAAGATCCAATTCAAGAGCAGACTATATGGTCAATGGAAGGGTCTTGGGGAAAATTGATGTACAGAGAGATTTGGGAGTTCAGGTCCATTGTACCCTGAAGGTGGCAATGGAGGTCGATAGAGTGGTCAAGAAGGCATACAGTATGCTTGCCTTCATCGGACGGGGTATTGAGTACAAGAGTCGTCAGGTCATGTTATAGTTGTATAGGACTTTGGTTAGGCCACATTTGGATTACTGCGTGCAGTTCTGGTCACCACATTACTAGAAGGATGTGGATGCTTTAGAGAGGGGGCAGAGGAGGTTCACCAGGATGTTGCCGGTATGGAGGGTGCTAGCTGTGAAGAAAGGTTGAGTAGATTAGGATTCTTTTCGTTGGAAAGACGGAGGTTCAGGGGGGTCCTGATTGAGGTCTACAAAATTATGAGAGGTATGCACAGGGGTGGATAGCAACAAGCTTTTTCCAAGAGTGGGGGTGTCAATTACAAGGCGTCATGATTTCAAGGTGAGAGGGGGAACGTTTAAGGGAGATGTGCGTGGAAAGTTTTTTTACGCAGAGGGTGGTGGATGCCTGGAACGCTTTGCCAGAGGAAGTGGTAGAGGCGGGCACGATAGCATAATTTAAGATGCATCTAGACAGATATATGAACGGGCGGGGAACAGGGGGAAGTAGATCCTTGGAAAATAGACGACAGGTTTAGATAAAGGATCTGGATCGGCACAGGTTCGGAGGGCCGAAGGGTCTGTTCCTGTGCTGTAATTTTCTTTGTTCTTTGTTCCCTTGAAATAGTATTAGCCTGCCTCAAATGCAGTGAATTCCTTTGGAGTAACTGTTATTACGTGGGTGAAAGTAGATGCAGTGACACGCAGAGTGGAGACAGTGCAGTACTGGGCTTGCAATCCAGAGAGCTCGGGTTCTACCACGACAGATGACCTTGGAAGAGCTTTTTTTATTTGTTGGCAAGACCAGCATTTATTGCCTGATGGTGGTGAGCTGTCGCCTTCAACCACTGCGGTCATTGTGGTGTACCAGGATTTTGGCCCAGTGACAGTGCAGGAACGTTGATATAGTTCCAGGTCAGGGTGGTGTGTGACTTGGGAGGAGAGTTTGTGGTTGGTGATGTTTCCCAATCATCCACTGCCCTTCTTTCTAGATGGCAAAAGCCATGGATTTGGAAGGTGTTGTTGAAGTTGCTGGATGTTGCGAAAACCCGTGTGTTTTTTTGATCTGGCTGACGTGTGACTCCATTCTCTTGTGAAGCGCCGTGAAAAATCAGTCGCTCCAAGACGGCAGCCCATCGCCATCTTCTCTGGTTGATGGCCAATGGATACAGTCTGATCATCATTGCCTACATCCTGAAAATAATCTTTTAAAAACAATTATCCAGCTCATTGCTGCTGATTTGAGGGAGGAATCTTCTCATCTGTAAATCGAGTGCAAGTGATGCAATTATATCACCTCCCATATGCGCTGGCTTGAAAATAGAATGTAACAAGCTGTTACATGTTATAAATAAATTGAAATTATGGGCTGGAGACAAGTTTGGTGGGTGACACTTTGCTTAAACATTTAATATGGAACAAGCAATAAAGCTCTGGGTTGTAGATCTAAATTAAATCATGCTGCAATTACCTTTATGATCTCAGTGAAGTCATGCATTGACTCCTCAGTTTGGAGTCCTTTTCAAAGGCCTTGCATTGCTACAGTGAGGATATCTGTAGTTTCATTTAAATGTAGTGAAACGCTGCGAGCTTCAAGCACTCAGCAAATAATAATAATAAATTCTTCTCCCGTTGTTATTCTCTGACTTCATTGCCATTTGTGTTTTCCGCCAATGACTTTTGAGACGTAAAGAGTGGGGTGCTGATGTTATAAATGGTACGTTTGTACTTTGAAGCAGGGAAAGGCCTGGTTCTACTCTTTTGAATCCAAATGATAAGGTGGCTCATCAACTTGCCACTAATTTCAATTGAATATTGCAAACTGATCATTATTGGTACGTAAGGTAATGTTTGTCGGTTAGAATATGGAGCAGCAGCATTCTTACTGAACCGTGGAGGGTGGGAATGGGACAAGAGGCATTCCCAATGCCTTAACTGATATGTTGGAGTGTGAGGCAGATGGCACTTCCCAGTGGATGCAACAGTTGGGATAAACGTTGACCATCAACCTTCTACGGAACAGGAGTCTGCGCTTATAGACTCATAGAATCCCTACAGCGCAGAAGGAGGCCATTTGACCCATTGAATTTGCACTGACCCTCTGAAAGAGCACTCCACTCAAATCCACTGAACTGCCCTATCTCAATAACCCCTTAGCCTAACCTACACATCCCTAAACACGATGGGGCAATTTAGCACGGCCAATCATCCTAACCTCCAGGAAACTGGAGCACAGGGAGAATGTGCAAATTCCACACAGACATTTTATCTGTGAAGTCCCTTTTAAATTGGATTAGATGCATATGTTTTAAAGATGACACTTTTTTAGAGCATCCTGCTTGAGCTTTCAAAAACTTTGCTATGGTTTTGATTGAATATAGCTGTTTGTAATTTTAGACTAATATCTTGGAGTCAAGGCACACAAAGTGGTGAGAATGTGAAACTCCCTACCACAAGGGAGGAGTTGAGTTGAACAATATTGTACATTCAAGGCAAAGTTAGGGAAGTATAAGGGGGTCGGTTTAGCTCAGTTGGCTGATTTGTGATGTGGAGTGATGCCAACAGCGTGGGTTCAATTCCCATAAAGGCTGAGGTTGTCCATGAGGTTATCCTTCTCAACCTCTGCCCTCGCCTGAGGTGTGGTGACCCTCCGGTAAATCATCGCCTGCCAGCTCTCTCCACCAAGCAAGGGGAAAGGAGCTTTATGGTTCTTGAGGACTATTGGGACTTTTAATGAAGCATATGAGGGAGAAAGAAATAGAAGGTTATGTTGATAATGACAACTGCAACTTGAATTTACCTCACACTTTTTAATGTAATTCAGTCATCCCAAGGTGCTTCACATGATCCTTATCAAACAAAGTACACTGAGCCAGGGTAGGACGAGGTTCCTGTGGTACATAAATGCTGACATGTTGGCTTGAGTGCCCTGTGTCTGTGCTGTAAAATTCTGTATAATTTTAGATCTATAATCTTAAGGACTTATTCAAAGATTTCACACATTTGTCTTCACAGAATCCGAGAATTGTTACGGTGCAGGAGGAACCCAGCATTGCCCTCATCAAATCTTTCTTGTTACCTCTTCAAATAAAAATTCCAAGTTAAATAAACATGATTTTTTTTCTCTTAAGAAGTCAATGCTGGTTTTCCTTGATCAACTCGCCTTTGTCCATGTCACTATTCGTTAATACCATGAATTATTGTTTCTAGAAGTTTCCCCACCTCTGACGTTAAACTGGCTTTTCTTCAGCCAGAGGGTGGTGAATCTATGGAACTCTTTGCTGCAGAAAGCTGTGGAGGCCAAATCACTGAATGTCTTTAAAAACAGAGATAGATAGGTTTTTGATTAATAAGGGGATCAGGGGTTATGGGGAGAAGTCAGGAGAATGGGGATGAGAAACATATCACCCATGATTGAATGGTTCTGCTCCTATGTCTTATGGTCTTATGGACTGGCTGGTAGATGCTGGGCTTATATTTACATCCTTTTTTGTTTGTCTCATCTTGTTCACTTGCCTCAGGATAAGTCACTATCTGTCCCGGCGGTATACATAGCCTATTGGAAGTCATTTGACCACCTGGCTTTTTAGTTACATATATATTTTTGCGTCAGTTTTTTTCCCCTGTTCCTCCCTCGATAGTATTAACTCTGAGCTGCAGTTCCAGTCAGCCTCTATTGGTTAACTCTTGTTGAAGTAGAGCTACAAATCTGGCATCAACCCGACTATGGAAAACTACCCAATTATGTCCTATTCACAAAAAGCAGGACAAGTGTTATCAAGCAATAACCTGCTCACTGATGCTCAATTTGAATTCCCCTGGGGTCATTTAGTTCTTGACCTCATTAAACCTTGGTCCAAACATGAACAAATGAACTGAACTTGAGGGGAGTGAGAATGGCTGCCCTTGACATCAAGTCTGCATTTGACGGTGTGTGGTATCAAGGAACCGCAGCAAAACTGAAGTCAGTGAAACATAGAAACATGGAAACCTACAGTGCAGAAGGAGGCCATTCGGCCCATCGAGTCTGCACCGACCCACTTAAGCCCTCACTTCCACCCTAACGCCGTAACCCAATAACCCCTCCTAACCTTTTTGGTCACTAAGGGCAATTTGTCATGGCCAATCCACTTAACCTGCACGTCTTTGGACTGTGGAAACCGGAGCATCCGGAGGAAACCCACGCAGACACGGGGAGAACATGCAAACTCCTCACAGACAGTGACCCAGCGGGGAATCGAACCTGGGATCCTGGTGCTGTGAAGCCACAGTGCTATCCACTTGTGCTACCCAAACAGTGGAAACTTTGCACCACACAAGTGTCAGGCAATGACCATATCCAACAAAGAGAATACAACCACCTCCCCTTGAATTTAGTAACATTGTCATCACGGAATCTCCCACTATCAAAATCTGGGGTCAATTGAACTGGACCAGCCATATTACTGGGCGGTGGTTAGCACTGTTGCTTCACAGCGCCAGAGTCCCAGGTTCGATTCCCAGGTTGGGTCACTGTCTGTGTGGAGTCTGCACATTCTGCATGGGTTTACACTGGGAGCTCTGGTTTCCTCCCACAAGGCCCGAAAGACATGCTGTTCGGTAATTTTGACATTTTAAATTCTCCCTCAGTGTACCCGAACAGGCGCCAGAGTGTGGTGACAAGGGGATTATCACAGTATCATCATTGCAGTGTTAATGTAAGTCTATTTGTGACAGTAATAAAGATTATTATTGTTATTATAAATACTGTGGCCACAAGAGTAGGTCAGGTGCTGGGAATTCTGTGGAGGTTAACTCACCCCCTGACTTCCCAAAACCTGTTCACCATCTACAAGGCACAAGTCAGGAGTGTGATGGAATGCTCTCCACTTGCCTGGATGAGTATAGCTCCAGCAACAAGCAAGAAGCTCAAAACCATCGAGAGCAGTGCAGCCTGCTGGATCAATACCACATCCATCAACTTAAAGATTCATTTCCTCCACCATCGACACACAGTGGCAGCAGTGAGTGTTATATGGAAGTTGCACTGCAGCAACTTACTGAACCTCTTTGGACAGCACCTTCCAAACCTGCGACCTCTACCATCTGAAAGGACAAAGGGTGCACATTGGAACACCAACCCCTGCAAGTTTCCTTTCAAGCCACACACCATCCTGATATGGTATAATATCACAGTTCTTTCACTGTCACTGGGCCAAAATTTTGAAACTCCCTCCCTCACAGCATTGTAGGTATACCTGCATTGCATGGAGTGCAGCTGTTCAAGAATACAGCTCTCCACTACCTTCTCCAGGGAAATTAGGGTTGGATTAAAATGTAGGACAATCCCATGAAAGAATTTAAGAAAGCATGATGCATCAGGTGTCTGTCTGCCTATCACCTGTGCCAATGCCTATTTGTATGGCTGATCCTGCTGTTAATGGTCATCCGATTCTTCACAAGGCCAATTATAACCCATCCCAATCCTGTCTTCAGCAGAGGCACATTGCCATCCTGGAATATAACTGCCTGGAATGGGAGCCTTGGCTGACTTCCCATCCCCTCTTATATTAGATTTTGTGCTGTATGTTTAATCTATTATCAGCGGTGGTAAGCACTGGCCTTTAACAACTGGATTAATCTCTTCACTGTATGCGTGAGATGCACTAGTCTACCGACTTGTCACAAATTGAGCTTGATTTTCTGAGTACGCACAATTAACCTTCCTTCCCGGCAGAGGTTGAGAAGGATAACCTCAGCCTGTACGGGAATTGAACCCACGCGGTTGGCATCACTCCACATCACAAACCAGCCCACTGAGCTAAACTGACCCCTTGGGCGCGATTCTCTGCTCCCTACGCCGGGTGGGAGAATCGCGGGAGGGCCGGGCAACTCATTTCACGCCCCTCTGGCGCCCCCCGTGATTCTCCCACACCCCGCTCGGAAGAATCGCTGCTCGCCGTTTTTCACGGCGGCACGCGATTCTCCGACCCGGATGGGCCGAGCGGCCTGCCGTTCGCAACCGTTTCACGACGGCGGCAACCACATCTGGTCCCTGCCGTCGTGAACATGGGCGCCAAAGGCCTGTTTGAAGCTTGTGGGGGGCGCAGAGGGGAGTGAGCACCACGGCCGTGCTCGGGAGGGGACTGGCCCGCGATCGGTGCCCACCGACTGTCGGGCCGGCGTCTCAAAGCGATGCACTCTTTCCCCTCTGGCGCCCCGCAAGATCAAGCCGCACATCTTGCGGGGCAGCGGAGGGGAAGACGGCCACTGCGCATGCGCGGGTTTGAGCCGCCAGCCGTCGTGACGTCAGCCACACATGCGCGGGTTGGAGCTGGCCAACCTGCGCATGCGCGGCTGACGTCACATAGGCGCCGCCGTCGTGTCATTCTCGGTGCGCCGCCTTGGTGCAAGCGTCAAGGCCCGGCCGCCGAGAATAACGGAGCACCGCTCCTAGCCCCCCGGGTGGGGGTGAATATGGTGAGAGGAGCGGCCTCCGAGGCCGTCGTGAAACTCGGCTGAGTTCACGACGGCCTTCCCGATTTTCCCCGGGAGCGGAGAATTCCACCCCTTGTACTTCCCTAACTTTGCCTTGAATGTACAATATTGTTCAACTCAACTCCTCCCTTGTGGTAGGGAGTTTCGCATTTTCACCACTTTTTGATTTGCCTGTGGCTTCGCTTTGTGCAGAGGGCACACTGGACACTTTGAGAATTTGTCCAGTTATTCAAACTGCTGAAAATCCTTTCCTGGGGATCAATCTCAAAAAATGTCCCATTAGTGCCAGTGCCTCCTCCTGGTTGGTGAAGACAGCATGTCTTTTTGGAGTAGGGTGCGTGGAACGGAGAAGATACCCAACAATATAATGCGGGTTATTTGACTGTTTGCGTTTCCCTTTGGGATCCTCGTTCATCTGTGGAAGACTCGGGGAAAGGAATTCTGCAACTTGATGAATAATAAAACTTTTAACCTCATGGCTATTTGTCTTTACAATTCTGGCTTTCCCTCTTTTCCACGCACGTGTTGGGTTTCAGTGATGCTTTGTGTAGGAACATTTGCCAACAAAACTTGGACCAGCTGTTGGACGTTATTGGTGAAGAGCAGCCAGTGGAGATTAGATGTTGGATTCATTTGGTTTGACAAGACCAGGCCAAACTGTTCTGCCAATAAAGTTGAAGTTACCCAGCTGTGGCGTTACTGAGGTTAATGGGGCCATATCCTGGAAGATTGCCTTTTGGGCGGTCTTCAAGGGGGATAGTTGGACCCCTTTGTACAAGAGTAATTCAACCCTAATTCTCAATCATTCAATCTGACCATACTTGCATAAAATTCAGCCATTTGACATTATTTACATATAGGAAGCAAAACTGAGAGCTGCTGTGTATAGATCATAGATCATAGAACAGTACAGCACAGAACAGGCCCTTCGGCCCTCGATATTGTGCTGAGCAATGATCACCCTACTCAAACCCATGTATCCACCCTATACCCGTAACCCAACAACCCCCCCCTTAACCTTACATTTTAGGACACTACGGGCAATTTAGCATAGCCAATTCACCTAACCCGCACATCTTTGGACTGTGGGAGGAAACCGGAGCACCCGGAGGAAACCCACGCACACACGGGGAGGACGTGCAGACTCCGCACAGACAGTGACCCAGCCGGGAATCGAACCTGGGACCCTGGAGCTGTGAAGCATTTATGCTAACCACCATGCTACCGTGCTGCCCCATCAGTTGATGAGGAACGGGCAGAATTGTCAGAGAAGCAACAGATGATATTTCATGTGTGTCAAGCTTGGTCATCTGCCCAATGTAAAGTCGGGCTAGTATCTGCCTCGCATTCTGGGAGGAGTCTGTCATTGGCTACATTGCCTAAGATGTTGATGGGATAGATTTGATTGGCCAAGTGTATTTTTCTTGCTTGGTCTATTTTCCTGGTTGTTCAACATTAGCACAAAATTAATTGAACCTTAGTTTTCACTCGGCAGGTGTACTTCCTCTCAAGTCACCTATTGCCCATGGTGGTCCATGTCTATGGAAACTTGTGAAAATCTACTCTGTTGTTTTGCTTTTGTTCCCTCAGTTCCCCACTTCATCTGCAATATTGCAGTGATTAACTCAAGTTCATAGTGGCAAAGCCTTTAGATTGTTAAGAACCAGGGCCGGACCCCAACATTTGTTAGGAAGCTGCACAAGAACTCCAAACACTACCTTAATTTGTAAAACTGTGAGGAAAGGATACTTGAATCCCAGGAGTGACGATTCTGACAAACAGTTACTTTATGTTGAAAAAAACTTTATTATTAACACAGGATTAACCACATTAACATCACAGAAAATAGTTTTTACAATTTATAGTTATACAATTCTCAAAATAAAAGGAAACAATTGAATTACTAGCTTATGTTCTCTATCCCCAATTGAGCAAAGCCTATTAAAGTTCAAAAGCCATTCGTAAGTAGCATTAGTAAGCAAAGGGTTTCTTCGTGTACTATTGTATTCTTGGAGCAGGAGACCCTTTCAGGCACAACCTGGAAATCCTTCTGTTTTTGTCCGACTCAAAAAAAAACTTGCAGCTAAACTGCTTGCTGCAGATGTGGCTCCTCCCATTAATTACATCATCTCATTCCACTCACATGTCCCACGACTAGCTTACCTAAGTCTAAACACTGTCTCAAATTATCTGCCCCTCCAGGGAACCATCCAAAATACATAATATTCGAATAACCCCATATAGATAAACAAATACATGGTTGAAATGAATGATTATCTAATTTTTATGACATTTTAATCGCATATTTTGCAGACACAAAGACTGGATACCTAAAACCTAGGTTCTTTAATATTACTGCAACAGATATATAGTGACAGTGAAACATTAATGAAACGATATAAAATACATTATATATATTATATAACAATTTCCTATATTTGTCACATGAAGGAACAAAGATGCATTTATCTAGCATCTTTCATGACCCAAGGATGTCCCAAAGCACTTTATAGCTATCTCGATAGATGACACTAATATTTTAATCCCCATTGATTTGCAAATAATTAATTCCCTGAATATTTCACACCTTGAACACAAACCGCACAGCTGAAGTGTGGGATGCACAGGGATCATGCCCACTTAGCTCATTCTCTAATTATCGGCTTTACCAAATCTCTGAGCATCTGATGCATTGCTCAGTCTCTGTGACTAAATGCTTGTATCTTCGTATGTGCTGAATAGAACTCCCAACGATCCTGAATTTCAAACATGCATTTTCCACTTTAAGTGTATTTTAATTTGGTTCTGCTCCTCTCAAGCCCGTTGCTGATGAAAACGGTATCAATTTTTGTCAACTCTGGACTTCATTCATCCGACAACTCCATATCCAGATATCTGAACTCTCCCCATCAAAACCTCCCAACTCAATTAGCCCTCAGTTACCTACATCCTACCTACTCAGGTTGCCAACCCTCCAGGTGTAGCCCTGCATCTACAGGAGTTAAAGGTCAATCTCCAGGACACTGCCCTGTGGAAGCCCTGGAGAAAAACCATCAGGACAATAAAACATTTTTTTTTGTTATTTTCTTTCAACATTTCTCTTTGCCAGATATAAAAATATTGAAACCGGGGCAGAGTAAGGCTGTTTGGTTGACTGTCAACATTGTCCAATTGAGCAATAAGTCTTTTTCCTTTCTAATTGGTGTAGGAAGGTTGTGCATCACAAGGATGGACGTGTTGGCTGACTGGTGGGGTGGTTTGAGGGGTGGGGTGGGGGGGGGGGGGGGGGAGTCATGTGATGAGCCCTCCAGGAATGCATTCAATCACAGTTGGCAAGCCTGCATCCTACACCCAAGGGCTGGGCTGTTCACCCATCACTCTGGGGCACTGATGATCTAAACTCGATGCATTTCCCAGTACAATGAATTGAAACCTCCAAAAGCCTCCGTAGCTTCTGGGACTCTCCATCATTGAACCCCCTCTAAATTCCAAAAGTAAAATATTGCAAATACTCAGCGGGACGTGTGGTATCTCTGGAGATGTTTCTCTCTCAGATTTCCAGCACCTGTGCTATTTTGCCTAACTGTCTCTTTGCGTTTGAAACCATTCTTGTAACTTGTTCTCAAAATATATATAAATCAGTCCCCTCTTTAAATGACACATGGGATGTTGCTGTGTTAAAGGTTTAGCACAGGGCTACATACTTGGCTTTTAAAGCAGGCCAAGGCAGGCCAGCAGCACGGTTCAAATTCCCGTACCAGCCTCCCCGAGCAGGCGCCGGAATGTGGCGACTAGGGGCTTTTCACAGTAACTTCATTGAAGCCTACTTGTGACAATAAGCGATTTTCATTTCATTTCATTTCAAGTGCAAGTTTTGTTTGACTGTTACTCCAGCTGGTCAGGCAACACCTGCTTCACTCCTATTTCAAAGGTGGCAGGCGATGAAATGGTGAAATTTTAGGGAATCGTAAAGCGCTGAGCAATTTTAATAAATTTTGAGTCTCAAGTCTTTATTCACGCATGTGGTGAGCGCCAGCATTTTGGGCAATTGACCACCCGTTCGGTTAGCTGCCATCGCGCACCAAGATTGTGATTGACCTGGGTTTTCAGCATAGAATCAGAGAGATTTTCAATGATGGTGGTTACTGTGGACTGACTGCTGAGGAGCTCACGTGGGCAGGTCGAAGACTGAACGTCCCAAATGCGCTTTTACACTTTGTAACGCCTCATTTTAAATATCATATTTTTAAAAAATACCATTACTCAAGCATATGTATTTTGTTTAAAATAGTTTTGCTAAAATAATGAAACAGGACACCACGCTGGGGAGGCTCTCTGCAGAATGTGGTTAGATTTGCAGCAGAAATGTCTTTGTTGGTGCTGCACATTTTTCAGGACATCCATTTATATTATTACTGTAATGACGTACCTTCAGTAAAATGGCCGCACGTGTGAGTGGTTAGGGTATGATGGGTCGAATGGCCTCTTGTGTTGTAACAGTACTGTGGAAAAAAGAGCTAGTATTACAGCTTTAACGTAATTAAAAACGTCCAAAGGTGCATTGCCAAAAGAATTGTGCCACCCAGCTGCGTGAGATATTAGTTCAGATGGCCAAATGCTTGATCAAATCGGCAGGCTCTGAGGCGTGTTTTAGAAGAGGAAAGATGGGCAGAGAGGTACAGGAAGGGTATTCCAGAGCTTGAGGCCCAGGCAGCTAACGGCACAGCAACCGATAGTGGAGCGATTAAAATCGGGGGATGCTCAAGAGGCCAGAATTGAATGGGGCATAGATATCTCCGTAGAATTCCTGTGGTGCAGAAGGAGGCTATTCAGCCCATCGAGTGTGCACCGCCGGCAGTACGGTGGCACAGTGGTTAGCACTGCTGCCTCACGACGCGAGGTCCCAGGTTTTATCCTGGCTCTGGGTCACTGCGCGTAGAGTTTGCACATTCTGTCCGTGTTTGCATGGGTTTCGCCCCACAACCCAAAACATGTCCAGGGTAAGTAGATTGGCCATGCTAAATTGACCCTTAATTGGAAAAAATGAATTGTGCGTTCTGAATTTTAAAAAATAGTTACCACCGATCCTCTGAAGGAGCACCCTAGCTAAACCCACACTCCTGCCCTGTCCCCAGAACCTCATCTAATCTGCACACTTTTGGGCAATTGAGGGGCAATTTTTTTAGGAAGGGTCACAGTAGGGTTGGGAATTCTGGCTGACGTATTCCGGAAGATGTCGGTGGGAATCATGTCCTGGAAAGTCGATGGTGTGGCGTTAGTAGGATCTTAAGGGAGTTTGAGAGAGGATAACACGTCAAAGCTTCAATCAAACCCACTAAGAGCCGAATTAGCTATCAGCTCATGCTACCTGTATAAACTCTCACCAATTTGCGCAGTAGTTTCCATTTTAAAGTGTGTCTGTGTAACCTACATCTCTACTAGTTTATATTTGATCATACTGTGCTGCCAGGCACATAAACAGCTCACCATTTTACAGCGAGTGATGAACTTTTGTGCTGTGTACGAATTATTTTGTATATTTATTTATTTGCGTTAATGTTTTAAAATCCAATAAAAATATATATATTTAAAAAATGTTTTAAAATGTCCCGGATTGCCCTCAATAGCCACTGGGAGAAGGATGCCAAACTCCAGTAGATCCCTGCCCATTCTGGTGAGTTGTAGAGTTGGAGGATGAGGCCGTGGCAGGATTTTGAAAACAAGAATGAGCATTTTAAAATCAAGACGTTGCTTGGAACAGGAGCCACCACAGGTCGGTGAGCTCTGGGGTTAAGAGGGAATGGCTGTGGGTTTGAGTTGAGGCTCGGCAGCCATCTTTTGGAGGAATGAACACGGGAGACTAGTCAGGAGTGCGTTGGAATAATCGAGTCTAAAGGAAAAAAGGGTGCAGGCGAGGGAGAGCTGAGACCGGGGTGAAGTCGGGCGATGTGATGGACGTGGAAATAGCGACCCAAGCGAGGACGCAGACATGGGATCAGCATCTCATCGCGGGGTCAAATTTGACATTGAGGTTGTGGACAGGCAAGTTCAATCTTGTATTGTTGCCAGGGAGAGAGGGATGCCAAATCATGCACCTGCAAAAATAATGAGTACGTACAAAAGTGCAAAAGTGTAAACATGCACAATGATGCATACACACCCAAACAGCAACATTTTATTAAATGGGGAAAGGAAAGTCATTGCTCTGTGTGGAACATGTGCTGCGATGGGTGCTGCATCAGGTCCCTGTGTGAAGCTGCAGAGGATGATTTGACGTGGAAAAAAAAATTGGGGTTTCTTCAGGAAATACTTCTATTAATCTCAATGTAGTTTGCACGTGGCAGTGAACCGCTTTGTAACTGCCAGTAATAGTTGCATGAAACTTTAACAATGCAAGTAAGGTCGTGATGAAACTGCTGGTGGTTGTGATCCTCTGGAGAGAACATGTTGTAGGAAGAGGCTGCAATTGGAATCCTAGAAACCTGCAGTCCTTTCGGCCCATTGCGTCTGTGCGAGCTCTTTGAAGCAGCAGTCATGCTTCATACCACACCCTGGCTTTTTATCTGTTATCCTGCACATTCCTCTTCACCCAGGACCCATCCAACCTGCCTTCAGAATGATTGATGGAAAGGACGGCATGTGGCACAGTGGTTAGCACTGGGACTGCGCCAGTGAGGACCCGTGTTCGAATCCCGGCCCTGGGTCACTGTCCGTGTGGAGTTTGCACATTCTCCCCGTGTCTGCTTGGGTTTCACCCCCACAACCCAAAGATGGATAGGTGGATTGGCCATGCTAAATTGCCCCTTAATTGGAGAAAAAGTAATTGGGTTCTCTAAATTTATATTTAAAAAATAAAAGAATGATGGATGGAATCAGCTTCCACTAGTTTTCTGATGGAGCCCTCCCAATCCTGACAATTCTCCCCTCCACTCCACATCCTTCGCCAATCATTTTGAATCTATGAACTTTGGTCATTGATCCACTCTCAAGAGGGAATAGTTTTGCTCTCTTTACCCTGTCAAAACTTAATGTCATCCTGAAGACCTCTGCTAGATTACCCCTTAACCTTCTCTGTTTTGCTTTGAAGTTGTACTGTTGTAAACATGACTGCTAGTACAAGAATTAGGAGCAGAAAGAGGCCATTGGGCCGACCGGCCTGCTCCACCATTTGATAAGAGCATGGCTGATCTGATGATAGCTTCAACTCTACCTTACTACTTACCCTCCATAACCCTCGACCCCCTTGTCAATCAAAAATCTGTCACTCTCGGGCTTGAATAAATTCAATGACCGAACCTCTCTCTGGGGAAGAGAATTCCGCAGACTAATGGACCTCTGAGAGAAAATAATTATCTTAATTCTGAATTGGAGACCTTCTATTTTTAAACCGTGCCCCCTAATTCTAGTCTGTCCCACAAGGGGAAACACGTTCTCGGCATCCACTCTGTTAAGTCCCCTCCGTAATATCACCGCTCATTCTTCTGATCTCCCATGGATACAGGCTCGACCTGCCCAATATGTCCTCATGGGATGATCGCTTCAATCGAAAAGTCAATTTAGTGAACCTTCTCCAAACTGCTTCTAATGAATGCACTTGCATTATTTATTAAGTAAGGAGGCCCAAGCCTCCAGATGCGGTCTCACCGTGGCCCTGTCTAGCTGCAGTAAAACATCCCTACTTTTGTATTCCATTCCCTTGCAGTAAACACCAACATTCCACTTGCCTTCCTAATCATTCGCTGTATCTGTGTACTAACTTATTGTAATCCTAAGTTATTGTGATTAATGAGCTAAACCTATAATTCGACCACCAACTAAACGGTTTAGTTGTCACAAATTGCATTTAGTTTTTGCATGTCCTTGTCTGTAAATTAACTGAACCTGTGCTGAGTGTCTTGAGAGGCCAGTCAATGAAGTCCTTTCTGGTTTGGAATCTTCAGCACCCGTCACCTCAGTGATTCGATGTTTGTTCCGTACAAATAGAATGTTAATTTACTGAATTGCTTTTCGAAAATAAAAGTCATTCCCTGTTTCTTGTCCCTTCAGATTGTGAATGCATCGAAGGTTTTAGATGAAGTCCCAATCCCCGAGGATTCCGAGCTGGTCCAGAGTCACCTTCGGCGGCGGAGGTTCCCTGTGGAATCTGATGACGAGGACTTTGCAGCATCTGCTGGTAAGAAGCTGAAGGAGTCTGATTAAAAAGAGGGGATGAAATTTGGCCACTATCTCCAGATTGGCTGATTCTGTTTCCATTGTTGGCTCCTTGCTGGGTGGTGCTTTCATTGGCAATCTCCAGGACCTTGTCGGCTGGTTACTATCCTAGCCCAGTGTCTCTTTTACCACTGGGGGCATCACAATAAATCTTCATTCTTTCCTCGCCCAATGATCACATTGTACCTTGGTTGTGGGTAGAGGGTGGTGAGGGTCATTAGCCAGCCTCACAGTGGGTTGGGCAGGGAAGGGAGGGGGGGTGGGGTGGGTGAAGGGTGCAGGTGCTGCAGCTGGCTTATAATAAGGAGCTGGAAGTCTGTTGATTCTTCCCACCTTTTCCTACGGCTTTTTGGAGTTATTGTTAATGCCTGATCTGTCTGAGAGTAGCTCGCCAAACATGGGAATCACACCTGATGGCCTTCATTATCTCTATTACCCAGCCATTGAAAGTTCCCAACTTGCTGAACCATTGAGGTACTTTCCTTTATTAACAAAGCAAGTCTGCAACTTCTGAACTGCAGCACCGAGGTGTGAGCCAGCAGCTGTCTTCAAGTCGTTTCTTTTTTTAAAAGGTGGATTAATGCCTTACTATTGAATTGGGAAAAAGCGGTTTCCTCTTAAATTACTTTAAAGAAAACAGTAATTTGTTGCAGAAAGTGTTCCGAGTGCCTGTCCTGAAGGTGTATCTCTGAGGCGAACAGATTCAGGTTCGGGGCAGGAGTGTTGGGATGGTTGATCCACGCTCTAGTCCTGTCAATTATCGTTTGGGTTGGGCAGCCTCCACACAGCTACTCGGGGGCCTACGGCACTGCAATGCCTTTAGCCACTCTTAAATCAGTGTGAAAATTGAAATTCAAATCATTGGATAATTAACTGACTTGCACTTTGAATTGCCAGGAGTAGACTGTCTGTCCAAATCTCAACATCAGATGTCAAGAGAGAGCTGGAGTTATTGTAATTCTCCATGGGGGATTTTGCTGTTCTTTTTCCAGAGGGGAGTGCCGAGTTCGAAGAGGGCAGCACACCCAGCACAACTGTGATTGAACGTAAAATTCCAACAGTATCAGTGATTCCAAGGAAAAAAACAGGTAAGAAAAACATCACTTAAGTTGCCTAGACCGCTCTTCAGCGACTATGTTGTATGTGCTGTAAATGTGGGATTGCTTTAGCAAGGCGGGAAAGCCTGCATTTGCTGCTAACAAGTGTTTGCACAGAGTGGCACAGTGATTGACACTGTCGCCTCGCAGGGCCAGGGACCTGGGTTCGATTTTGGCCTTGGGTGATTGTGTTCAGCTTTTCTTGCCGTGCCGGCGTTTGTTTCCTCCGGGTGATCCTATTTCCACCCACAGTCCAAAAATGTGCAGGTTAGGTGGATTGGCCACGCTAAATTTCCCCTTAGTGTCCAAAGATGGGCAGGTTATGTGGGGTTATGAGGATAGGGCGGGGGAGTGGGCCTAGGGAGGTGCTCTTGCAGAGGGCCGGTGCAGACCTGATGGGCCCAATGGCCTCCTTCTGCACTGTAGAAATTCTAAGATAACGGTCACCACCTTTATAAGTGGCAGTGTGCAGCAGGACTCATTCACGGACATCACTAGCCCTGGCAGCAGGAGGAGAGAATATTGTGAATTTCTGTCCTGAATTGAATGATCGATTTTGGAAACCCCTTTTACAGGGGGTTAGGAGGGAACTAAAGTTAATTCCTTGTGAGATATTTTCCTCCAGTCATGTTGGTGAGTAGGTTGCTGTATGGTGAGTGTTAAGACTGTATTACTTCCCCTCATTTTTGTCCTTCTGCGACTTGAGTAACCAGGCTCCAGCAAAGATTTCTGCGCATGCATGAAACATTGTGCAGACGGGGTATCACCCACCATCTTGCATGGCCGTGTTGTGTTGGCAGGAGACACAGCGGGCGGGGAAAGTCCAATCCTGCTTTTATCACTTAATCTAGCACTAAGAACGGGCTTCTCCTGGGCTGGATTCTGGCAGGCACCTCGAGAGCATTGTCTTTCTGGACAACTGGATTAGCTAGAGATTAATCTGAAGGTTCGTATCAATTTCTTTTTGAAGCAGTTAATGTGAGAGCCTGTGTCAGAGATACTCCAGGTCTTGGAACGGAGAACCAGGTCTATATTTTGAGATCAAAATGCACATTTGGCATGAGCTGGGCCATTTTGCACGGCAGGAATACAGAATGGGTTTCTGGTGATGCTGCAGGATGGTTCAAATGACCGTTATAAACTGAGTTTCACTCGAGCAGTTTGTTAGTTGAAGACCATGCAGAGATCTTTGAAGACAAATTCTCTGGCCTTTCCTGACCAACACTTATTCCCAACCAACAACAGCAAAACTGATCAATGTTGTCCATTGCAGTTTGTGAGATCTTGCAGTGTACAAATTAGCTGCCATTGTACAGCAATGACTATACTCTAGAATTATTTCATAGGCTGTGTTCTACTTGAGGCACCCCCAGAATATGGAGTGGGCTCTGTGAATGTGACTTTTTGTGTTCTGTCTTGCTGGAGATGTGCTGATATGGAATCACACTGAGGGGAACTTATGGCAGTGCGGCAGGGAACAAACAGTTTCTGCAAACAGCTAAAACTCCAGGCACCAGCCAGTGGCCATTGGTTTAACTGCTGAGTCCTTCTATGCAATGGCGCTCCTATTTCATTAATGGCAGACCGGCTCCGTACACCTTAAAGAAGTTGGTGAACAGTTTTCACCTCGACGTGAATCTCTCCTCTCTGCCCCTGATGGTGAACTTCATTTTCTCTAAATGTAGGAACTATGCCAAATCGCTCACCCACCCCTACGCTCAGCGGCTTCGAGCCCCGCCTGCCCAATAAAATCGGTCTCTGGGCTATCAGGGAGGCAAAGACCAACACATCGGTCTCCCTCCTCACCTGCACTCCCAGATCCTCCGCCACCCCAAATATTGCCACCTCTGGACACTGAGCTATAGTTACCCCCAAACTTTTTGACAATATATCTGCAAATCCCATCCAAAACTCCCCCCACCTCAGATATGCCCAAAATCTAAGAACCTGGTTTGCTGTCCTCCCTGCATACCGTCCATACCTATCCTCCACCCCTGGAAAGAACTGACTCACCTTGGACACCGCCATGTGGGCCCTGTGCACCAATTTAAACTGAATGAGACTTAGCCTCGCACATGACGAGGACACATTAACCCTCCACAAAGTCCCAATCCGTACTCCAGTCCCCCAGAACACCACCCAGCTCCTCCTCCCATTTACCCTTAACCTCCTCTACCGGAGTGCACTCTCTCTTGAACAGCTCCCCATATATATTCGAGACTTTTCCAACTCCTATCTCCTCCTGGGACAGGAGTTTGCCCTGCAGCACCGGGGGTGGCAGCGTGGGAATCAAAGGCACCTCCTTCCTCGTGAAGTCCCTACCTGCAGAAACCGGCAACTGATATGTCTCCTCCAGCTCCACTAAGCCTGCAAACTTCCCTCCAACAATAAATCCCTGAAGTATTCTATTCCCACCTGCCGCCAACCCCCAGAACCTCGCACCCAACCCCATTGGGGCAAACCAATGATTGTCACAAGTCGCGCCCACTGGGACGTGCCCTCCATTCTGAAATGCTGTCGGCACTGGTTCCACACCCTCAGCATTGATACCACTGAGCTTGTGGAGTAACCCCCCAACCCTATAACCCTGTGGGTGATATCTCTTACCCCCCCCCCCCACACACACACACACACCCTCCCTTGTCCCCGGCCATTAATTGGAAATATCTCACTTTTCCCCATGTTGAGTTTATACACCAAAAAGAGATCAAACTTCCCCAAAATCCCATAATCCTTTCAAAGCTCCCGCCTGGGTCCAGAATATACAGCAGGAGATCGCCCGCATACAAAGAACCCCCCCCCCCCCCCCC
Organism: Scyliorhinus canicula; assembly: GCF_902713615.1. Classification (NCBI taxonomy): domain Eukaryota; kingdom Metazoa; phylum Chordata; class Chondrichthyes; order Carcharhiniformes; family Scyliorhinidae; genus Scyliorhinus; species Scyliorhinus canicula. Next base: position 98,479,207 of record NC_052161.1, on the reverse strand, counting down.
ATAAACAAAGAAACAAAAAATGAAACACCTACACCCTCCGTGGATCGAACCCCAACTTCCCTCCCATTAACCAGCCTACCTGCTGGGTGGCATGCAGTGGTTAGCACTGCTGCCTACGGCATTGAGGACCCGGGTTCGATCCTGGCCCCGGGTCACTGTCTGTGTGGAGTTTGCACATTTTCCTGTGTCATAGAACATAGAACATTACAGCGCAGTACAGGCCCTTCGGCCCACGATGTTGCGCCGTCCTGTGAAACCCCTCTAAAGTCCCTCTACACTATTCCCTTATCGTCCATATGATTGCATGGGTTTCACCCCCACAATCCAAGGATGTGCATATTGGGTGGATTGGCGATGCTAAATTGCCCTTAATTGGGAAAAGCACCATCTCTGCCTCCAACGAGGCTAGCCATTCCACTTGATCCACCACCAACGACTCCGCCTACTGGAGTGCCAAACTTTGCGCCTCCAACCTTCGCTCCACTCCCTCCACAGCCGCCCTGATCGGTTTTGCCACTGTAGCCAGGTCCTCTAACGCCCCTTGCCTCTGGTGTTGGAACTTGGCATTCAGAAACTCTAACATTGCTCAGTTGACCACTAGGCCGGAACGACCCCAGAGCCATCTGCCATCTCCTCTCTGATGCAATTCAAGCGTCCTCCAGGCTGGATCGTTGCACTCCTCGTCTGATAAGCCATAAACAGGCCCTACCAGAGGAGAATTACTATCTCTCGATGATCATGCACTTTATACCAGCAAACACCCCCTAATTGGGTGAAAAGTACCAAACAATTCAACCTCGAGCAGGAGCCACCAAATGTGCGAACACTCACTCCATGGCTGCCGCCGGAAGTCCCACTCAGTCTGTATTTCAGTTTCTTTCTTATCAAAGAAATTTAAAGGCAATTCTACTCTATCTCAAATGTTTCTTTGGCAACTTTTTTCATCTGATATTGTACTAATAATTTAAAAGATGCAGATTTCAGCTAGTCAATGGAGTAGAAAATCACTAAACTGAATTTCAATGTCCCCAGCCCGGGTAAGGGAGGCACCCGGCGAAATCGAAAAGATTTTAAAAATTGGGAAAGCATAAAGAAAAGATACCAAATAAATAGCTATGACTTATGATTGGGGGAATGACTTCCCAATATTTAGAAACAATTATAAAAACAGAACCAACTATGGGCCAAATACTGAGCGGTTATATGGAGCTAAGGGCACTGCATATATGGCTGCAACATCTAAAGTGAGAATATTGGCAACCATGCTGCAGCCAGGAAAACCATTGTGACTCTAGTGAAATGAATGTGCTCCTTACACTAGAGGAATGTCAAGACTGCACAGTAGTTGGAATGATTTGCCTCTGTGCAACGTTTTGATGATGCTCATCACACTGTTCCTAGTCCTTTGTCCGCTTTTAGACTTGACAAAAGATTGCAGTCTTATTTCCGAGTCAGCTGGCTAATTGCTGCGATAAATCTTGTCAGAGCTGCGTTGAAAGTTTTACTCAAAGCTGTATCAGTTTTTACGTGGACATTGGCTAATTGTTAGAGAGGGGATACGCATTTGGGCCTGAACTTTCGTTTTAGAAGCTTTCCTGAGGGGTATTTTGGGATTATTGCATGCAGTTCATGGGGTGGCAGCTGTTTGAAATGGGACCCTTATTTATTACACTATATTGTTCACAGCCTTCCCAAAATAGAGAATAATTTCACAGTATGAAGCGACTCTGCAATTAGCAGACTAACTCATTTCACATGGGCTTAATATAGTCGTCTGTACAGTTGTGCTGTTTGCAGTCCAGTTTTAAGCTCGTTTTAAGCTAGGTTCGGGTCAGTATTTCTCAGCTTGGTGGCCTCTGGATCGCTGAGACTAACGTTGTGCTCAATGTTTCAAGCACTTTGTAGAAACTGTCATGTGAATTGCTAATGACAGAGTTCCTCCAGCTTCTACCATCCTACAAGTCACAATACAATCGATAATGGAGTTGTTAACTATTCACAGCAGGTCAGTCACTACGAATTAACCAAAAACAGACCCGTGTATGAGATGAAGAACTTTGGAAAACATAGGACCCCAAACTCACTTGGTCTTTCCAAGCCTGCGACACTCTCAAAATCTCATGTTCTGATTTCACACATCATGTATCCCAAAGAGTTATTTTCTGTAAAATAAAATGGATTGAGTTTGTTCGTGCACATTCTCCCCATGTCTGCGTGGGTTTCACCCCCACAATCCAAAGATGTGCAGGGTAGGTGGCTTGGCCATGCTAAATTGCCCCTTAATTGGAAAAAAATTATTAGATGCTCTAAATTTATTTAAAGAAAAGAAAATGCATTGAGTTTACACTTTTTTCAATAAACATTTTATTGAGTTATTTGTGGTTTTACAACAACGACGAAATAAACAATGTACATGAAAATATAAACCTAGTGCAAAAAGCTTGCTTCCTCCCTCACAGGTCCCACCTTTAGTAACCCCCTACTCTAAGCTAAACTAACCCCTCCCCCCCCCCCCCCCCCCCCCTCCTTCGCTGACGATTCATTTTCTGCACCTCCAGGCGAACCCTAACAGTGACCCTCTCGAGACGAACTTAATTTTCTCCAAACAGAGAAAACTAGCCATATCAGATCGCCAGGTCTCCGACTAAGGGGGCTTTGAGTCCCTCCAAGCTAATAATATCCGTCTCCGGGCTACCGGGGAAGCAAAGGCCAGAACGTCTGCCTCTTTCTTCTCCTGGATTCCCGGATCTTCTGACACCCCAAAAATCTCCACCCTTGTTTTTAACACCGTGGACATGACATCTGCAAAGCCCTGCCAGAATCCCCTGAGCTTTGGGCATGTCCAAAACATGTGGACATAGTTCGCTGGTCCCCTGCACACCTTGGCACACCTATCTTCTACCCAAAAGAACCTGCTCATCCGGGCCACTGTCATGTGACCCCGGCGAATTACCTTATACTGTATCAGGCTGAGGCTGGTGCATGTTGTGGACGCATTGACTCTACTCAACACAACCCCTCACCACCCACTTCCTAATCATGGCTATATTCTCCGCCCAATAATAGTTACTGAAGTTTGGCAGCGCCAGCCTGCCCTCTCCCCGCCTCTGCACAAGCATCCCCTTTTTTACCCGCGGGGTCTTGCCCACCCATACAAAGCCCGTGATAACTTTGTTAACCTGTTTAAAAAAGGACCACGGAACAAAGATGGGGAGACACTGGAACACAAACAGGAATCTCAGAAGGACCGTCATCTTCACCGTCTGGACCCTCCCAGCTAATGACAACGGGAGCATGTCCCACCTTCGGAAATCTTCCTTCATCTCGTCTACTAGTCTGGCCAGATTTAGTTTGTGCAACCGTTCCCATTCCCGCGCTACTTGGATGCCTAGATACCTAAAGCTTCCCCCTACCACCTTAAATGGCAGTTCCCCTAGTCGCCTCTCCTGTCCCCTTTGCCTGGATCGCAGACATCTTGCTTTTCCCTATATTTAGTTTGTACCCCGAAAACTGGCCAAATTCCCCCAGAATCATCATGATTTCTTCCATCCCCTCTACTGGGTCCGATACATACAGGAGCAGGTCGTCTGCGTAAAGCGAGATTCTGTGTTCCACTTCCCCATCCCGGATCAGCCCCTTCCAGCCCCTTGAGACTCTCAGTGCAATTTCTGGGCTCTATAGCTAACATGAACAACAGAGGGAAGAGGGGGCATCCCTGCCTCGTCCCCGATATAGCCTGAAATAGTCCGATGTTGTCCTATTCGTCCGTACGCTCGCCACAGGAGCCTGATACAGCAACCTGACCCAGTCAATAAAGCCCCGCCCAAATCCGAACCGTCCCAGTACCTCCCACAGATATTCCCATTCTACTCGATCAAAAGCCTTCTCTGCGTCCATTGCAACCACTACCTCCAGCTCCCTACCTTCTGGGGGCATCATGATCGCATTTAGCAACCTTCTTACATTGGCCACCATATGCCTTCCCTTAACGAACCCCGTCTGGTCCTCCTCAACCATTGAAGAATGTAGTCTTCAATCCTAGAGGACAACATTCTGGCCAGCAGTTTGCCATCCACATTCAATAGGGATATCGGCCTGTAGGACCCACACAGCTCCGGATCCTTGTCCCGCTTCAGGATCAGCGAGATCGTGGCCTGTGACATCATCAGGGGAAGCACCCCTCTCTCCCTAGCTTAATTGAATGTCCTCATCAACAGCGGCCCCAAATATCCCAGAGAACGTTTTATAGAACTCAACTGGGTACCCATCCGGCCCTGGGGCTTTAAACCGACTGCATGGCCTTCAGTCCCTCCGCTATCTCTTCGATCCCGATCGGGGTCCCCAGCCCTTCTACCAGCTCCCTGTCCACCTTTGGGAAATTCAGCCCCGCTATGAAGTGCTTCGTCCCCTCTGGCCCAGGTGGGGGTTCCAATCCGTACAGCCTGCTATAAAACTCCTTAAACGCCTTACTCACCCCCGCTGAGTCTCCCACCAGGTTCCCATCTCCATCATTTACTTTCCCAATCTCCCTGGCTGCCTCCGTCTTTCTAAGCTGCTGTGCAAGCATTCTGCTGGCCTTTTCTCCACGCTCATAAATCACCCCCCTCGCCTCTCTCAGCTGCTCTACCGCCCATCCTGTCCTTAACAAGCCTCTGCCGTTCCCTTAAAAGCCCGGCCTCTGGGGTCTCCGCATACCTCCTGTCGACCTGTAGTATCTCCTTTACCAGTCGGTCCTTCTCTGTCCTGTCTACCTTCTCCCTGTGGGCCCGTATTGAGCTCAGCTCCCCTCTAACCATCGCCTTCAATACTTCCCAGACCACCGCTGCCGAAATTTCCCCCATCGTTGACTTCCAGGTAGTTCTGAATACATTTCCTCAATTGCCCGTACATCTCTTCGTCAGCTAAAAGTCCCACGTCTAACCTCCAGTGCGGGCGCTGGTTACTGTCTTTACTGACCTGTAGGTCAACCCATTGCGGGGCATGGTCTAAGATTGTGATCACCGAGTACCCCGTGTCCACCAACCCCGGCAGTAGAGCCCTGCTCATAATTTTTTTTAATATATAAATTTAGAGTACCCAATAATTTATATATTTTTTTCAATTAAGGGGCAATTTAGCTTTGCCAATCCACCTAACCTGCACATCTTTGGGTTGTGGGGGTGAAACCCACGCAGACACGGGGAGAATGTGCAACCTCCTCACAGACAGTGACCCAGAACCGGGATTCGAACCCGGGTCCTCAGCACCGTAGGCAGCAATGCTAACCACTGTGCCACCGTGCTGCCCTGAGCCCTGCTCATAATAAAGAAATCAATCCGGGAGTACACTTTATGCACGTGTCAGTAGAAGGAGAACTCCTTCACTCTTGGCTGCCCAAATCTCCATGGCCCCCACCCCCCTCATGAACCCTTTTAGTTCCTTAGCCATTGCTGGCACCCTGCCCGTTTTTGAGCTTGACCGGTCTAAACCAGGGTCAATAACTGTGTTGCAGTCCCCTCCCATGACCAGCTTATGCAAATCCGGTCTGGTATCTTCCCCAGCAACCTCTTTATAAACTCCACATTGTCCTAGTTTGGCGCATTTACGTCTACTAGTACCGCCTGCACACCTTCCAATTTCCCACTGACTATAACGTACCGGCCTCCCACATCTAAAACTATTGTTCCCGTCACAAACAGCACTCGCTTATCGATCAGGATTGCGACCCCTCAAGGTGATCATTCTAGTTGTGGGGCTCGTCCACCTAGCTTGGTGGGCCTCGCCCTTGGTGCCAGACATTCTCCAACCTATTGTTCCCTCTCCACCCTCCCACCCCGCTCATACATATTCAAATGAAAAACAATCCCAACACAATTGCCCGACAGAAAATAAACATGTTGAACAAAGAAAAAGTCAAGCAAAAGATCCAGCTTCTGAACAAACACACCTCCAACCCCAACAGTGCAAATGCAAACTTTAACTCACTCAGCTCTGTAGCTGGCCCCAGATCAATACAGCAGGCATTATAAATAACGTCCGCAAAACAAAAAGCAAGAAACTTTTTTCTAAACATAAATGTTGCAGCAGAGTTCAAAGTTCTCAGTCTGACATCAGTCCTTTCCTTTTCGCAAAGACCAGTTCTTCCTCAGGCGACTCGAAACAGAAATGTTGCTCCTCGTATGTGACCCAGAGGCGTGCCGGATACAACAGCCCGAACTTCACCTTTTTCTTGAAAAGGGGCGACCTGATCTGATTGAACCCCGCTGTTCTCCTGGCCACCCCCGCTCTCAGGTCCTGATAGTTCCGCAGGATACTGTTGTCCCATTTGCAGCTCAATGTTGCTTGGCCCATTGTAAAATATGCTCCTTATCCAGATACCTGTGGAATCTCACCAACATTGCCCGTGGGGGGAGGGGGGTCTCCTATTAACAGCTTCCTCTGTGAGCCCTGTCCACCTCCAAGGGTCGGGGGAATGCCCCATCCCTCAGCAGCTTCTTGAACATGGCCGCTATGTATGCCCGAGCGTCAGCTCCTTTGGAACCCTCCGGGAGCCCAACGATTCTCAAGCTCTGCCGGCAGGACCTATTCTCTAGGTCCTCCACCTTCTCCAATAGCCTTTTCTGCTGGCCTCTCAGCATCCCCATCTCCAACTCCACCGCAGTTTGATGTTCCTCCTGGTTAGCCAGCGCCTTTGCTCCTTTCTGGATCGCATGATCTTGGGCATCCATCTAAGCTCCAACCGCGCAATTGCCTCTTTAATCGGGATCAAGCAGTCCTGCTTCTGCTAGGCAAAGCCCTCCTGGATAACTTGCATCAGCTACTCCATTGACCACTGGATCGACAGGCCAGAGGTCCGGTCCTCCGTCATGCTTTATCCCACTGCAGCTTCAGCCTAGGCCTCCTCTGTGGTTGAGTTTACACTTGAACAAATCAACGCCTCCGGTTGCTCTCTTTCCTCGATGACTGCAGTTCCAACAACATTCAAGAAGCTCAACACCATCCAAAAGAAAGCAGCCCGCTTGATTGCAACCCCTTCCACAAACATTCAAACCCTCCACCACCGGCGAATAGTGGCAGCCGTGTGCACCATCGACAAGATGCACTGCAGGAACTCACCAAGGTTCCTTCGCCAACACCTTCCAAACCCATGACCGCTACCATCTGGAAAGACAAGAGCAGCAAATGTCTGGGCATCATACCACCTGAAGGTTTCCCTCCAAATCACTCACCATCCCAACTTGGAAATATATCGCCGTTCATTCACTGTTGCTGTGTCAAAATCCTGGAACTCCCTCCCTAACAGCATTGTGGGTGTACTTGCACCTCCGGCACTGCGGTGGTTTATAAAGGCAGCTCACCACCACCTTCTAAAGGGCAACTGGGGCTGGGCAAGCCAGCGATGCGCACTTCCCGTAAATGAATTGTGAAAAAGCCGGCTCGAGGGGCTACTCCTGCTCCTTGTTCACATTGTGTTCGAGTGCTCCATTATGGTGTACTCTTATTTATTGAAAGTTTGTTTAATTAATTAATTAATTTTTTTGTTACACCAAAAGAACATGTAAAGAGACACTCAGCGATTGAGGGGGACATTAGACCCAACTGTTTGCATGTCTTTTGTAGTTACAACCATGTCCAGGTGCCCTTGGAGATGGAGCATGCGATGTTCACTAGTAAGCTTGAGGCCTTCCACAACTGGTGGGCGCTGCGGGAGCTGAGTGCATTATTACTCATAATGACATTTAATTTAAGTTTCTTTTGATATTTTAGTTTTGGTTTCAGTGTCCCTTCAAGAGCTGGTTGTGGTGATATGCATCACTGTAGATACACAAGGGGTTAATGTAAGTACAAGTAGACTAGATAGACACTAGAGGATGCACCAGAGACATGACACACAGACACTCAACCAATAGGTCAGTAAGATAGGACACAACCAATGGGCATTCACGATACACACAGAGGTGACACTACCACAGGGGGACATTGCACCAACCCATATATAAAGGACACGGCGCACATGATCTTCCTCTTTCCAGTGGAGACACTCAGTGAGTACAGACACAGGGTTGATCCAACATCACACCCACCACGTGGATTGTAGCAGACTGGTTCATCAGTCTGAGTAGTTATAGAAGGATTAACAGTAGAGGCGAATCCGAGTAGGAGAATTGTAAATAGTTTCATAAACATGTTGAAGTTATCGCCACGTCTGAACCTTCGTTTGTCAGAGTGAACATCAAGGAAGCAGCTTATGCTACGCCAAGAGCATAACAAGACACTGGTTAATTATTTATTTTTGTTTATAGATTATCAAAAAAGTATAAAGAGACACTGCTCCTTTTAGATGTGGCACTGAGTTGATCACGTGTTGTTCAGAAGATGTATAAAGAGACATTTATTAACACTGGTGGTATGTTGTAGAGTTAGGAACTATGGATGCTATTCTCACATGCCGCGCCGGATGGGAGAATCGCCGTTCGCACCATTTTCTCCCGTGGCGCCGATCTGACGCCGGTAGGCGATTTCCCCAAGGAGCAGTGAATTGGCGGCATTTACGCTGGTGCATTTGAGGCGGTGCTGGTCGCAGTCCGTGGCCGGGCCGCTGGTTCTCCGGCTCGGATTGGCCGAGCGGCCATGCGGAAACAGCAAGTCCCTCTATCGTAGTCCACACCTGGTCGCTGCCGGCGGGAATTCTGCGCGTAGGGTCGGGGCGGCCTGTGGGGCGGGGAAATGCGCTCCTTCACCGGGGGGGGGGGACGAGGGGGGGGACTCCGTTGTGGTCTGGCCCGCGATCGGGGCCCACTGATCGGCGGGCAGGCCTCTCCAGCCCCGGCCCTATTTTATTACGCGGCCGGACCTTGAACCCCCACGCCATGTTGTGTCGGGGCCGGTGCGCTGAGGAAGTCCCCCGCGCATTCACGGGTTGGCGTGGCCCAACTAAACATGCGCGGGTTGGCGCGGCGCCCAGTTGGCACCGGGAAGGGAGGCTGGAGCGGTATGAACTGCTCCAGCGCCGTGGGGCCAGAATCGGTCATGCCCGTGCCCGTTTCACGACGGCGCGAACACTCTTGTCTCCATTTTGGAGAATCGCGAACTTCTGGTCCCTTTCACCAACTGGCTGTCAGAGGTTTAGCAGTCTCATCGGCCTCTTCTGGTGGACAGTTAAAGATCCATTATTCAGAGAGGAGCAGCGGAGTCTTCCCACTGCCCTGACCAAATATTTTTCTCTCTGCTTACTTCACCAAACTGTTTAGCTGGTCATTTAGCTTGCTTGAGGTTTATGGGATGTTGCAAAATGCAAATTAGCTGTCAGATTTGTAGAATGGCAGCACAGTGGTTAGCTGCTCCACAGTGCCAGAGACCCGGGTTCGATTCTGACCTCAAGTGACTGTGTGGAGTTTGCACATTCTTTCCCCTGTCTGCGTGGGTTTCCTCCGGATGCTCTGGTTTCCTCACACAGTCCAAAGATGTGCAGGTTAGACGGATTGGCTAATCCCTGGGTTACAGGGAGGGCGATTGGGCCTAGGTAGAATGTCCTTTCAGAGGGTCAGTTCGGACTCGATGGGCCAAATGTCCTCCTTCTGCACTGTAGGGATTCTGAATCTATTAACCGAGACTCATCAGCCAAGGTAAAGTGTTGGCTGTTCAACACACAGGCAGGTTCTGAGAATCTGAGAGGTGCTATATAAATGCAGGTTTGCCCTTATCTGATAAAAGAAGTGGAAATTTCTTCTCAGCTATCCATTAAGCAAAAATAAATAGAAATAATTTGCTTTTATATCACATGTTTCACAACCTCAGCTTAGCCCGAACCAATGAAGTGACTTGTAATGTGGGAATCAGTGAATAGGGCAGAATGTGAACCCTTGTGTGTTCAATATTACACACGATGGATGGGTCTGCAGCCAGGGCTGTACTCTACTTCCTGTAACTAATTAATTCACAGGTTTGTCTCTAGTGTTTACTTCAAAAGGCTCCAGAAATCTGCAGGAAGGTAGTTACTCTGTACCAAAAATAGAAGTTGAGATATGTTTCAAAAGAATTGTGGCAGCAGTAATTTTGCAAAATGTCTGGATACAGTCCAGGATACTGGCTTCAATTTATTTGCCTCTGACACTGTATTGGTTTTGTACCAATTGTACACACGTTCTGCACACGTCTGTTCAGGCCTTGAAAACTGTCCAAGGTAGGCTCCAAAAACCCGGTTGACCCAAAGCTTTGCTGTCTATATCCTCATTACACCACATCCCGTTCATCCATCCACCCCTGAGCTCACCGAACTACATCGTTCATAGATCATAGAAATAGATTGATTCTATTCAAATAGTGAAACAACGTGCAAGGGAACGGGGGAAAATATGTGGAATGGCACTAAGTCATGATGCTCATTTAGAGAACCGGTCCAGACATGATGGGCCAAATAGCCTTCTTCTGCGCCGCAACAGTTCTGTGATTCTGTGAAGGTCTAGAATTCCTACCCTTCGGAAGTGATAGTGGTGATGTCACTGACTAGTAATCCCGAGGTCTGGGCTAATGCTGTGGGGGCAGGGGTTCAAATCCCACCAAGGCAGCTGGCAGAATTTAAATTCAATTAATAAATCTTTCCAAGACATTTTTTTTATTCCTTCATGGGATGTGACTGTCTCTGGCTCGGCCAGTATTTATTGCCCATCCCTAATTACCCTTGAGAAGCTGGTGATGAGACACCTTCTTGAACCGCTACAGTCCTCGTGGTGTGGGAACACCCAGGATGCTGTTGGGAAGGGAAATCCCAGGATTTTGACCCAGAGTCAGTGACGGAACTGTGAGTAGTATAATAATAACCTTTATTGTCACAAATAGGCTTACATTAACACTGCAATGAAGTCACTGTGAAAAGCCCCTAGTCACCACATTCCATCACCTGTTCGGGTACACGGAGGGAGAATTCCGAATGTCCAAATGATCTAACAGCACGTCTTTCGGGACTTTTGGGAGGAAACAGGAGCACCCGGAGGAAACCCACGCAGACACTGGGAGAATGAGCAGACTCCGCAGACAGTGAACCAAGCCGGAAATCGAACCTGGGACCCTGGAGCTGTGAAGCAACAGTGCTACCCACTGTGCTAATGTGCCGCCAACATAATCTTAATTGCCACAAGTAGGCTTACATTAACACTGCAATGAAGTTGCTGTGAAAAGCCCCTAGTCGCCACATTCCGGTACACGGAAGGAGACTTCAGAATGTCCTAATTATCTAACAGTAAGGTAAATGGAGGCAACAGTCTGTGGCACAGTGTGTTTTTCCTTTAGTGTCTTTGATTCTGCTTGTTTGAAATTTTATTGAAATTGTATCTGCCAAAGCTTTATGGCCAAATAGCAAGCCAGCGCAATGTCTTTAACTCCGTGACGGGAAGGGCAAATCATGACCCAGGGAAAATATTGGAAGTGGCTTAATCTGGTTATTTTCATTCCGGATTCAAAATGAGTCAAAGTTCTCACATGGGTGTTTGTTTCAACACAATTGGGTGCCGCTCTTTCGGTCCAAATTTTACTCCCACAAGATCTACATGGACTTGAGGTTCAAAGCTGGCCCAACAAACACAACAAAACCGTGCCTGTGTCAGCAAATGAATGCCTGTTGCTGATTGTCAGGAGGAGTAATTAAAGGGAAAGAAGATTGGGTAATTAAATTAATCTCTTGAACAGCTAGCTTTAACAATCCTTAAACAAATATATATTACATGCTTTCCTAGGTCACAATGGGTTTATGACTGAATTTTGGTGATGTAGCCTTGAGGCATATTAAGTGGAGCAGTAAATGCACTTAATTTGAACTAGCAATGATCGTGTCATTATCGTAGATAAGTGGAGGTTATTTATGTCTCTGGAGATAAGTTAATAACCCAGGGGTAATCATCACATTATTCTCAAACTTTTCTTTGCTCTGGCTGAGTAAGTTAACATCAAGGTGATGGTGATGCTGCGGGAAACACCCCTGCCGTTGTCTCTGATTTGCAGACAGCCCTGTACAGTAAAATTGTATCCAGCCACAGTCTGATCTTCTTGGCTTTTAATGTTGTTCCCCCTGCAGTCAGAAGATGTGAAAAGCTTGTGCCCCAAAGCACAGGGGTGTTCAACCTGTACCAGCCCCCCCCCCCCCCCCCCCCCCCCCCCCCCCGAAGAGGTGCCGGAATGTGGCGACTAGGGGCTTTTCACAGTAACTTCATTTGAAGCCTACTTGTGACAATAAGCGACTTTCATTTCAAATCAGAGGACTGTGTGCCAATGCAGAGAGCCGCTCATGTTTCTACACTCGCTAAAACACTGAGCCGATTGCCAGTAAATCTGGTCATGTTAAATTCCCTGTAACCTGTTATGTTGGGATATTTCATCTGCAAGCTTAAACCTTGGGGCTGAATTGTTCACTGGAGGTTCCCAAACTTTTTTGGTCGTGTAGTCTTCTTTAGATTTACCAACCTTTTTGCATAACCCCACAGGCAGTTCCTTTTTTAAAAAAAAACCCCTCTGATGACTGCATGTTTCCTCAGTCATTATAATTACAGGTTACACATATGTCATTAATGGTTCATAAACAATTATTATTTGTGTGATGGATGATTTGTTTGTTGGAACCTCCAGTGGGAGACTTCCCACCCTGCTCTCTTTACGCCCCCCCCCCAAAGGCTCAGGAGAAGGACAGCAAGTCAGAAGTGCCGAGGATTCGAGGGGAGGGATGGAGCATGCTGGAAGGTCTGAGGGAGGTGCGCTGTTCAACAGCAAGTGAGAAAGTCAGGCGGAGAAGGTGGTGTGCAGGAGCGTTTGGCGAGGTAGAACCGGCGAAGTGCCAAGGGAACAGAGGTGGCAAGGAGGGGAGGGTTATGGGAGTTCCAGAGATTCATGATCCTCTGAGAGAAAAAAAATGATCCTCATCTCCATCTTAAATGAATGACCCCTTATTTTTAAATAGTGATCCCAAGTTCCAGATTCGCCAACAAGAGGAAACATCCTCTCCTGTTAATACCCCATAAGATTTAAAGGTTTCGATCAATTTGCCTCTTACTCCCCTAAACTCTAGACAGCCTGCCCATTTCTGGTATAAATCTAGTGAACCTACTCTGAACTGCTAACTCATTTGCATCTTCCTTTAATAAGGAGACCAATACTGTGCATAATACTCCGGATTTGCAGAAGTTGAAGTGTGGATCCAGAGGCCAATTGTAACATTGTTGATACTGTTTCTTAGATTGAAGTCCATAATCAATCAGTGAAGTCATGTGTCAGAAAGTCATGGGTTCAAGTCCCACCCCAGAAACCCAAGTACATTTTCACCCTTCAGTGGAATACTGAAGGAGTGTTGCACTGTCCGAGATGAATGTCAAAGGTCTCATGGCACTATTTGAAGAGGAGCCCGTGGCACTATTTGAAGAGGAGCCCATGGCACTATTTGAAGAGGAGCCCATGGCACTATTTGAAGAGGAGCCCATGGCACTATTTGAAGAGGAGCCCATGGCACTATTTGAAGAGGAGCCCATGGCACTATTTGAAGAGGAGCCCATGGCACTATTTGAAGAGGAGCCCATGGCACTATTTGAAGAGGAGCCCATGGCACTATTTGAAGAGGAGCCCATGGCACTATTTGAAGAGGAGCCCATGGCACTATTTGAAGAGGAGCCCATGGCACTATTTGAAGAGGAGCCCATGGCACTATTTGAAGAGGAGCCCATGGCACTATTTGAAGAGGAGCCCATGGCATTATTTGAAGAGGAGCCAAGGGAGTCTCCCTGATTTCCTGGACAATATTAATCCCTAGGCCAGCATTGTTAAAGTAGATAATATTGTTATGGGCCAGGGTGTAGAGAACCCCAAAGTGTATCATCGAGTTCACCTGACCCACAACCTTTAATAGCTTGTGGTTATGGGGAACACACGGGCCTACTTTATAGGTATGATGCAACAGAAATCTACAGTACTTTTAAATTAAAATAATGTTTATTTATGAAACCAGTTAGCATTTTAGAAACCCCCAGTAAACATCTTAACAACTATCAACACCATTAAATTCCCCCAAAGAATACAGTACTCTCTAAGTAACTCTTAATCTTTCCTTGCAACATCCATAAGCCAAAAAGAACCCTTTGTACAGAAAGACATCAGGTTTAACTTGACTACTGACAACAGTTACCACGTTGAAATCACCAATTCATAAGCTTGCAGAGATTCATACACATCTTGCTGTGACTGCAGCTTCCAAATCTAAAACAACACTGAACACACTCTGTAGCTGCAAGCCCAAAGCGAAAGTAAAAGCAGACAGAGAGCCCAGCTCCACCCACACTCTGATATCACTGATAAACATCCATTTCTTAAGGTACATCCACTGCAGTTATTTTATAAACCCAAATTTCTTGAAGGTACTCTCACATGACAATATGGTCAGGTATCTCATTGTTGTGTTGCGGGACCTTGATGTGTGCTAATTGGTTTATTTTACTCCGTCTGGTGTTCTCCATCCCAGAGGGCTGTGGAAGCTCAATCATTCAGCATATTCCAGACTGAAATCATGGATTTCTGGAGAGCAGTGATATGAAGGGATATGGAGATAGTGCAGAAAAGTGGTGTTGAGGTCGATGATCAACTGTGGTACTAACCACGGTGGCGCAATGGTGAGCACTGATGCATCGCAGTGCCAGAGACGCGGGTTCGATTCCAATCTCGGGTGACTCGCGTCTGCACATTCTTCCCGTGTCTGCGTGGATTTCCTCCGGATGCTCCGGTTTCCTCTCGCAGCCTAAGGATGTGCTGGTGAGGTGGAATGGCCATCCTAAATTGCCCCTGGGTGGGGTTACGGGGATAGGGTGCGGGATTGGGCCTCAGTGCGGTGCTCTTTGAGGGCCGGCGCAGACACAACGGGCCAAATGCTCTCCTTATGCACTGTAGAGATTCTATGTGATCTAATTGAGTGGCAGAGCAGGCTCGAAGGGCCGAATGGCCTACCCTGTTCCTACGTTCAAGGACAATGCTGCAGAAGGTATTTTATTGCTTGCCAAGCGCCTTGGCATGCCCTTGAGATTGTGAAAGTTGTAAAGTAAATGCAAGTTCTTTCCTCGAAGAGTTTAAGTAATTCTAAAATCAATCTTCCTGCCTTCACAATTCAGTCACCCCTGTTATTCATGACATTGCACTCCTACATCATTTTTAGACGGTTTTTTAGGATAGCAAATTTTTAACCAAACAGACATTTAAGGTGACAAACTTGTCATTGAGATAGAAAAGGGATGAATTATGTTTGCTGAATGATTTATCACAAGGGTGTGGATTCAGCTTCTGCTTGCAAGACCTCGGCACATAACCCAGGCTAACACTAGTGCAATCCTGAGGGAATGTTGCACTGTCGGAGGGTTCAAAGATGCACGGTGTATGCATTTTCCAGGTGACATAAATAACATTCCTCCTTCATGGGGCAGCACGGTAGCATTGTGGATAGCACAATTGCTTTAGAGCTCCAGGGTCCCAGGTTCGATTCCCGGCATGGGTCACTGTGCGAAGTTTGCACATTCTCCACGTGTATGCGTGGGTTTCCTCCCACAGTCCAAAGATGTGCAGGTTAGGTGGATTGGCCATGCTAAATTGCCCTCAGTGTCCAAAATTGCCCTCAGTGTTGGGTGGGGTTATGGGGCTAGGGTGATGCTCTTTCCAAGAGCAGTGCTGACTCGATGGGCCGAATGGCGTCCTTCTGCACTGTAAATTCTATGATTCTGTGATTAATGAACACCAGCAAAAAGGCAGATTTAGCATCACACGTGCAAAATTAGCTGTCTTATTACCCTCCTTAGCAGCAGTGTTACTGAAAAGAATGATTCCAAGTGAGGAAAATAGCTCCGGATCTGGTGCGAAGCCAGCCTTTTGCCATAAGAAAGACGGATTCTCTGAACTCTCTAGCTGCCTGATCCTATTTCTGGAGCCCTTTTCAGCCCCAGAATCCTCCAATATATGTCTCTTGTACGTTCCTGATTTCCTTTGACAGTCTGGTCTTCCATTTTCTAAGCTCTATGCCGTGAAATTCCCTCCCTAGAGCTTCTACTTTGCTTTCTTCCTTTAAAATGCTCCTTAAAACCAATACCATTGACCAAGCTTTTGGCTCAGTGGCAAATGAATGATGCTGTAGAAATGTGAGTTTCAGACATAATACGTGTTGTGTTCAGCTGTGCCTCAGTGGATAGCAGTCTCATCTCTCATGCAGAAGGTTAAGAGTTTTAATCCCAATCCAGGATCTAAGCACAAAGAAACCTAGGCTGACGCTCCAGAAAAGTATTGAGGGAATGCTCCACTGTCATCTTTTAGATGAGATATTAAACCGAGGCCCAGTCTATTCTCTCAGGTGGGTGTAAAAATAAATGTCAGGGGCCTAACTTTTCAGGATGGCGAGGCCTGCTTGCTGCCTGTCATCTGGAGAATAACAGGGAATACATCCCCGCCAACTCGGACGGGTCAGCTGCCATTTCACACATGATGCACGATCAATTGCACAGAGACGAGAGTTGAATACAACTGAGGCTTTATTACTCTAAGATGTGTGGCCTCCTATAGCAGCTGGCGAAATGGCTGCTGTCCAGGGAGCACACATATTTATACTCCGCCTACTGGGCGGAGCCAGCAGGCAGAGACTACCCCTGTACCTGTAGTACAGGGTCTTCCAACACATCTCCTAATATACACAACAGCGCCACCGTGCTGCCCTCGGATGCTGCATTTCTAAATCCCCAACAGTGACATCTCTTCAAAAAGTACTTCACCGGCTGTATCCTGAGATTGGAGAAAGCGTTACAGAATTCACCTTTTTTTTTCAGGATATTGCAGAACTGTTCCAAAACGGCAGTGTTAAACCAAGTGAGTTTTAGAACGAGCCCTATTAATGGACATAATTGAAGCAACAGCACGTTGGTGAAATATACAGGGGGCGATGGTCCGAGTCCCGCGCCGGGCCGGAGAAACGGCGCAACCGCGGCTGGAATCGGCGGGGCCACCGATTCTCCGGCCCGAATGGGCCGAGCAGCTGCACCGATACAACAGAGTCCCGCTGGCGGCGTTCACCCCTGGTCGCTACCGGCGGGAAGTCTGTGCGAACGATCGGGGGGCGGCGGGCGGGGGGGGGGGGGGGGGGGGGTCCTCCGATGGGTTCTGGCCCACCTCCCCCCCCCCCCCCCAAACGGGCCTACTTTCTGGCACGGCCGGACCCTGAACACTGACTCCATCTTGAGTCGGGGCCGGCGTGCTAAAGAAGTACCATGCGCATGTTGGCGCGGCCCAACTGCGCATGCGCGGGTTGGCGCAGCGCCAAAGGAGGCTGGAGCGGTGTGAACCGCTCCAGCGCCGTGCTGGCCCCCTGTCGGGGCCAGAATTGGTCGTATGCGGGCCCAGTTCGTGCCGTTGTGAAACATGACAGCATTCACGACGGCGCAAACACTTAGGCTCCACATTGGAAAATTGCCCCAACAGTGTGCCCATCGCCGGGGACATATACAATTAAGTGAAATTGAAGCATAAGACCCCTCTACTGGAACAATTGAGAGGTGTCCTCTGTCTGACACATGGTTGAAGGGTGAGAGATGATAAAATTCTCCAGGTCTGACAATGTGTGAACTTTGACCCCCCCCCCCCCCCCCCCCCCCCCCAAAAGCTTGGACACTTATCACCACTATGGTTTGAAACAATCTTGTTTGGTGTTGTGAGGCCTGTAATTACAGAACAGTGTGCCGCAGGTATGTTTTGGGAATGCATCAATGGAAACGTTCTTCAGACAATATCCTCGTCCTTTGATGTGATTTCTCTGCACTGAGGAAAAGGAGATTAGCGGTCGCCTTGTACCTCGCGCCTTTGAAGTGAACTTTCAGTTGTGTTGCTGGTACCTATATGGGTTTTACTGTTATAATCACAGTTTAATTTTATTCATGTTGCTCTATAATCAGTTTACCTTCTTACAGCTGAAAACATTGTACCAGGGGATGAACTTGTTGGGAAGTAATCATGTTTTCTAGAAATATGCCATTAAATGAATGTTTACATTGTTGTGAAGATGTCAAACACTGATAGACTCTCGTATCTCCTTTCCTTTTCTTGTTTTCTGTTCATTGTCTGCTTTCGTCCCACATCGATACTTTCCTGCAAATGAAATGTTTTGTATCGAAAATCGAAAAAGAAAGTGCTGGCTTTTCTCAGCATTTGAGTAGCAGCTTGCCTTACTAGCCGACACGTGGGCCTGACCATATTCAGCCTGTCAACTATTTGTTCATTTGATAGATTGCATCAAAATGAAACATATATGGAATTGTACATTCACCATTCATCTGATCTTCTTTCCCCAGCCTGCGGTCCACCTTCAATCCGCTGTTTTTAAGGTCCCTATCTTAGTAAGTTTCCTGAGATTTTAATCAAAAAGGCAATCAAAAATAAAAGCAAGGAGACTGTTCAACTTGCATTAAACACTAGAGTATTACTTCCAGTTCTAGGCTGTTTAGGAAGCATGTGTAGGCATTAGAGAGTGCATAAAATATTCCCAAGAATAGTGCTTCATCCCATTCTGGGGATGAATTACAAAAAGAGATTGGAGAAGTTAGGACTGTTTTCCTTGGACAGCATGAGGTGGTTGAGAGGAGATTTGATGGAGCTATTCAAAATCATGCGGCGTCTAGTCAGGGTAGAGAGAGAAACTGTTCCGTTTGGTGGCAGGATCGAGAATGAGGGGGGCAGAGATTGAAAGTAACAGGCAAAATGAGCAATTGCGACATGAGGGGAATCCTTTTCACATGGTGTGGTTAGGAATGCGTTGCCTGAGAGTGTGGTGGAGGCTGGGTCAATTGAGGGATTCCAGAGGGAGCTGGACTACGGTCTGAGAAGGAAGATGTGCATGGTTATGGGGAGAATGTGGGGGAATGGCACCAGTTGAATTGTTCTTTCAGAGAGTCCTCACAGACACGATGGGCTGAATGGCCTCCTCCATCTCTAACAATTTTATGTTTCAGTGAGAACAGATGAGCCGACTTGCATTTATGTAATGCCTTCAGTGTCAATATCGCAGGGCTTTGAGCAGTAGGGCGAGGCCTGAGGACTACCGACAAATTCAATGAGAGAAACTTCTGAGGGGATATTTGAAGCTAGGGGAGGGAGGCCATGTGTTAAATATTTTGGAGAGGAAAGTGGAAGTAAGACTTGGGCTATCACTTGAAGGTGATGGAATGGGTTGAGGAAGGCAACAATGGTGACCATTTTGAAATATATGACCGAGGAATAGAAAGGAAGTTCACAAGAATGACAGTGAATATTGAGTCAAGAAAAGGAAAGTTGTGTGTTTAAGGTGGAGTTGAGGACGGAAGAGAGTGAAGAAGCTGAATCTTCTGAGAGCTGTGGACGAGATGAGGCGGGGGGGGGGGGGGGGGGGGGGGGGGGGGTGCTGACATGGATGAATTATTCCAATCTTATTCGGGTCTACAACTACCAAGTGTTTGCAAAATGAGGGGAGAGGAATACAAGGGAAAGTTATTGCTTTGTCAAAAAAGGAATTGACATTGTGAATTTGTTTTTTTTTAAAGTGGTGCCTCCATGCATTGGGAGTCCTGTGGATCATTCACTACATTACATATTTCCTGAAGTTGCCCTATTGACCTGACAGCACTTGCAGTACTTAAACAGCTGGAAATCCTACCACTGAGCATATGTAAAATAAATCATAGCTAAACTGTCGAGAGAAAAGTCTGTTTAAGACCAAAATGAGAAAACACAGGGAACATTGGCTATTGACATTATTGGTTTTGCTATTTTAAACATGGGGCAGTGTAAGGAGCTGCAGACTTGCCTTCCTGTGGCCTCACCCTCGTTGTGTGGTGGCAGGTTGTACAGAAAGAGCCAATCTGCCCTTTGCTGACACCACAGTCCTGCGACGCTTCAGTGGCACAGAGCCTTAGTCAGACCCATCTGGAGTAACTGCATTGTGTCCAGGGCACCATGAAGGATATATTGGCCTTCCAGGAAAACACAGGTTAGTCAGTAAGATACCAGAGCTTAATGTGTTACATTATGAGGACAGGCTGCATAAACTCAATTTGTATTCCTTTGGATGTAGAAATTAAGGGGTGTTCTGAATGAGCCTTTTAAAATATTAGAAGGATTTGTTCGGGTAGACAGAAGGAAAGTACTTCCTCTGTTGGGGGAATTGATAACAGGAATTGGGTAGCCTGGGAATGTGTTAAAATAGAATCCCTACAGTGCAGACGGAAGCCATTTGGGGCTGCACCGACCATCTGAAAGAACACCCTACCCAGGCCCACTCCCCCGCCTATGCCTGCTATGTAACATACACATCTCTGGACAGGAAGGGCAATTTAGCATGGCCAATCGACCTAAACTGCACATCTTTGGACCGTGGGAGGAAACGGGCGCACCCGGAGAAAACCCACCCAGACATGTGGGGACAGTGTAAACTCCAAACACACAAGGTCACTGAAGGTGGGAATCGAACCCAGGTTCCTGGCACTGTGAGGCGGCAGTGCTAACCACTGTGCTGCCCGTATGTTAAAGCTAAACTCTTAAGGAAGGAAATTGGGAAGCACTTCCTCACACGCATGGAGCTAAAAACCTGAAACATTTTCCCAAAGTACTGTCGATGCTGGGGAGCTATTGAGACAGATGGGTAGATTATATTGGATAAGGGTGGCGAGGGCTATGGAGCTAATGAAGTTGAGTTGAGTTAAAATATAGACGACTTGTGCCCTAATTAACTGGCGGAATAAGCTCAAAGGACAGAATAGCCTCCTCCTTTCCCAGTGTTAGCAGTTCATTGGTCAGGATTCCAAAAAAGCCAAAACAGGCTGATGGACTTTCTGGATGATTTGTTAGAGCGTTGAGCTCTGGAAGATGTGGCATGATCGTCATTTTGTCAGATGAAGTGTATTCCAACCTTAACAGGATAAAGCAAATGAAAGAGCCTGTCATTTTGAATTCTCAGTCCTCCTCCCACTCTGACCTCTCTATCCTTGGCCTTTGACACGGCTCCATTGAAGCTCAAGGCAAGCCCATGGACCAGCACCTCATCTTTCAATTAGGCACTTTACAGCCATTGAGGCTCCACGTAGGGTTCAACATTTTCAAACCATGACTGCTGCTCCCATTTGTTTGAACTGCAGTTGCTGGTGAAAGCGTGGCTATATCGATTTATGCTTCCTCCAGACACATCTTGGGCTGGATTCTCCGATTTGAAGATCAAGTGCTGACAGTTGCCAGTGTGGGACAGTTGCATTTTACGCTCCCAAAAAATGGTGGAAAAGCTGCACCGATCTTCGGTCTGGTTGGGGGCTAGCAGGCACACAGCGGATATGGCCGGAGAATTGTTGGGTCCTCGGCCGCGCATGCGCACGGCGATGGCCATGCAACATGGCGCCGGCCGCGCGCGCACCCGGCCTGCCAAATAATGTACCCCTATGACCAGGCCCGCCACCCGCAGACCACGTGCCCCTAGTCCCATCAAAGTCAGAATGGCTCCCACCCGACTGTGGTAGCACTGGACTCAGTCCGCCACTGCCACACCGGTTCCCGAAAAAAAAATACACACGTGTCCCATGCCGCCGGGAACTCGGATCATCGGGGCATGGCCTCAGGTGACGTCCCGAGGGCATGTAGCGTGCTTGGCGAGTACGCTGTTTTGGAGGAGGCGGAGCATTGCAGCCCCCACATTTCGGCGCCAACGGGCATTCGCCGGCCGATCAGTGAATGCAATTTCGGCATTAGAGACCGGAGAATCCAGCTCCTTTAGTTTCTTTACGTGTCTCATTACCAGCCCCTTTTAGTCTTCCAGCAATTTAGTCCTTTTTTCGTCTAATCTCTCCTGCCTTTCATCCGATCACAGATCTTCCCTCCCTCTTCACCCTGCCCCTGCAATCCACTTAAAACCTGTTGCATCTCTAATTCTCTTCAGTTCCGATGAAAAGTTGTGCCATAAAATGTTCTCTCCACAGATGCTGCCTGATCTGCTGAGTTTCCAGCATTCCCTGTTTTCATTTCCTGCTCTCCAGCAGCTGTAGATCCTGTGCAACCTCTTCATCAGTCAATGCTGAGTTTCGGCTGCAACGCGCGTCATCCAGGATAATAGTTCTATCAACATGAAATCCCAGCTGTCCTTTTATCAGTAAATCAAAGCACAATGACTCCTCTGGGCAGCATACGGACGGGCTGATAACAGAACCGTCTGTATGGCTGGCAGTGTCAATTGCTGTGGTATTGGCCCTCAGGGAGTGGTCAGTCTTAAGAGCCTATCATCTCCAATGCGGAGTGGCAACAACCGAGCAATGAGGAGTTACTGCGTAATAAAACTTAAAACTAGTCCCCAAGTTCCCTTAAATGCCTGGGGACACAGAGGGAGGAAGGAGAAGGAGGGGGATGTGGTATCCAGGGTTAGATTGCGAGTTCAAGAAGCAAAGGAACGATAAATGGGAGCCAGGGAGGAAGACATCTGTCAAAAGCTCATTAAACATGTGTACAGACTAATCCTATTGATAGGAATTTCTGCATTTATTTTTTCAAAACAAACCCTGCTGAACTCCCTCGGCACTGGGGTATTTAAAGCAGACATCATCGCTGGTGTGATTAAGAGTATCTTGAGAGAACGCATAGGGCTAAAGAGCTGGCTTTTAAAGCAGACCAAGGCAGGCCAGCAGCACGGTTCAATTCCCGTACCAGCCTCCCCGAACAGGCGGCGGAATGTGGTGACTAGGGGATTTTCACAGTAACTTCATTTGAAGCCTTCTTGTGACAATAAGCGATTTTCATTTCATTTCATTTCATTGAGAGCTGGGCAACCAGCAGTGGTTTGCTTTTTAACCCTGATGTAAATATGCAAACTGGTCTGGGAACAAATTCAATTTAATTTATTTCCACTAGTGGATTTCTTATTGTCTCCGTTTGACTCTTGTGAGTGACCCAATTTTGGGAGTAAGATCATTTGGGTCTTCCATGGCACCAGCGTTAATGTTGAGGCAAAGAGAGATGAATCAGGCCAGACTGGGGTCTCATGCTCCTCTTCAGTCCTGCTTCACAGCGAGTATTGCATTATTTTGATCATGGGATCGGGCGTCACTGGCAAGGCCAGCATATTTCTGCCATGGAGATAGCAGTGGTGAGCTGCCATATTAAATTGCTGCAATCCGTGAGAAATTGAGTTCATGCTCACAGCACATTTCGGGATGGAGTACCTCTAACCTGCTCTTGTGGCCACAGTATTTATAAGGTTGGTCCAGTTCAGTTTCTGGTCAATGGTGATCCTGAGGGATGTTGATATTGGGGTTGCAGTTTTTGGCAATTCCGTTGAATGTCAAGTGGAGGTGGCTAGTCACCGTCTTCAGAACATAAAATAAGAAACAGGAGCAGGATGAGGCTATTCACCCCTGTGGATCCTTATATACTGGATTCACGAACCAATGGAAATAGTATCTCTTTCTCTACCCTATCCGATCCCCTTAATATTTTGAATACTTGGTTCAAATTGCCTCTTAACTTTCTAAATTTTAGAGAATCCTAGCCTCGTATGTGTAATTTCTCCTTATAATTTAACATATGTTCTGGTTAATTTATATTGCCATTATATCCTTCCTCAGGTGTGGTGCCCAGAACATTGTTTATTCATTTATGGGTTGTTTATTGCACATCCCTAATTGCATGTGAACTGAGTGTTTTGCTGGGCCATTTCAGGGGGTATTTAAGAGTCAGGGATCTGGAGTCACAGGTAGGCAGACCAGATTTCCTTCCTGAACGGCCGTTAACTAACCAGGCCAGTTTTTACAATCTGGTTCAGGGTCATCATTCGACGTTTAATCCAAATTTCTTTTCTTTTTTTTTTAAATTCAATTTCCAACATCTGCCGTTGTGGGATTCGAACCCAGCTCCCCAGAGCATTACCCTGGGTCTCTGGATTATCAGTCCAAGTGACAAATTCTCCCTGTTCCACTTACTGCTCCACAGCACTCCGGGCGGGAATGCTGTAGAAATAAAAGCTAGCATTCCTTTAGCTTTTGAATCATTTTCTGCTCCTGTTTATGACATTTTAATGACCAACGCAGACGGGGTTGCCATGGTGATGTTGGAGATGGTGCTGGGGATCGGCAGAGCTGCAGGCAACTCGGGGCTCTGCCTGACTGGAAATCTATATCGACAGGATGAGGACGAGCAGAGCAGAAAAAGCAATGGGAGGCCTCACTCAAATGACACTTGCCAAGGCCAGCAGTTGTGGGACTCGAGTTGGGCCTAGGCCAGGTTCAGGCTTCGGCTTAGTCTTCTCTGGATGGACAGGCTGGGGATGGGGGCCTGCCGGTGAGTGAGGGGGCAGGCATCAGAAGGATGACCTTCTTCATGCAGTGGGTGACCAAGTAATTAAGAAGGTGCTGTCTGGGAGTATGATGGAGGCAGGGTCAATTGAGATATGCAAGAAGGAATGGATTGTTACCTGAAAAGGAAGAATGTACAGGGTTACGAGGAGAAGCAATGGCTGAGGTGCCTTATTCATTCAGAGAGCTGGTACAAATATGACGAGCCAAATTGTCTATTCTGTGATTCTGTAAAGTAACATAGCCACTAGTCCAAGTAACGTCACCACGATGCTGCTGCTCCCCAATTCTCAACTGATATTCTTCGTGGACCTTTTTATTCCACATACGTATCTCTAGAATTTGCAAACCAATTGTTCTGTGCCAGTGTTTCTGTTCCACTCAAGCCTGTACCTGCTCTACTCTGTATATTCACTCCTCTCCCATGTATGGAATAAAAACTGCTGGAAAAACAAATAAGATTTTGAAATTTGTGCTTCATTTGTTTTTTTTTTGGATCTATTCTGTATAATTTTGCTCATTAACAAGTATGAATTTGTTTTTAGTTTGTGGGCATTTGACCTGTAGACTGGTTCAGAAAGATCTAGGACACGTGGCGAGTAGATTGGCATTGTGGTGTGATAGAGAGGATTTGTAGAAAGGGCAGGCAATCCTGTGGAAGCTGATATTGGTAGAGAGCACAAGGGAAATGTATCTCGGGATGTGGCCCAAACTCTAATACTTGGGAGTTGAGTGTGATAAACTGTGATTACAGTGTGACAAAGCTTTCTTTAAAAGATTAGAGTGAAGAGGCAGTACTCTGTGATAAAATCATGCTACTGTAGCAACTTAAAGCAGTGTTTATATCTTGAAAATGTGTAACATGCGTAACACGGCACGGTAGCCACAGTGGTTAGCACTGTTGCTTCACAGTGCCAGGGACCCTGGTTCGATTCCCGGCTTGGGTCACTATCTGTGCGGAATCTGCACGTTCTCCCTCTGTCTACGTGGGTTTCCTCTGGGTGCTCCGGTTTCCTCCCACAAGTCCTGAAAGACGTGCTGTTAGATCATTTGGACATTCTGACTTCTCCCTCAGTGTACCCGAACAGGCGCCGGAGTGTGGTGACTAGGGGATTTTCACAGCAACCTCATTGCAGTGTTAATGTAAGCCTACTTGTGTCACGAATAAAGATGATTGTTACTGTTATGTGCGCTGTTCAAAGAAAGGATTATTGGAATCCCTCTGCTCTGTCTTGGGTGCCGGTTACTGTCTGAATCAGGTTCTGGCATTTGTTCACTTATTAAATTTGATTGCCCGTTGTCTCCAGCCCTGTGTGAGTCTTGGGGGTGACGTGTGACCAGTGATTTAAAATAGATTATATATTTTTTTTTAATTGGGAATGTATTTTGCCTGAAACCAGTTCATTTATATTTCCTTCAATCTCAATTTTACATTTGTCTTGTGATTGTCACCAAAGCTTTCTGCAGACATAAATAAACTTGCCTTTCCTGCAGGGAGCCTCCATTTTACCACACAGGCTGAATGGGAGTCAGACAGGAGACTGATGGTGAAAGCCTACTAGAGAACAAGTCAATCACTTTGTCCATGCATTCACTCCTGGGAATTTCACTTGTACACTTCCTGAATGAGGTTGGATGGAAGTTGCCTCTGTCTGATTGCTGAGAATTGGGGCTGTGTTGAGCCCCAATCACTTCTAAGATGTTTAAGGTTTCGATTGTTTCAATGTAAGAGAAAATCAAACACTAATTGCTGTAAATTTGACCCAATTTGGAAGCATCAGTATTAGAGTGCTGCAGTGGAATATACAGCTCCAATAAAGAAAGGCTTGTATTTATCTAGTGCCTTTCCCGATCTCGGGATGTCCCAACACATTTCACAGCCAATGTAATTCTGAAGTGTAGTCACTGTGATAATTAATGTAGGGAAAGTATCAGCCAATTTTCAGAGTGAGGCTCTGCATACAGCAATAATGGCCAGATCATTTACTGAATAAGTGGTTAATATTAGGTGGGTCAGACTTGATGGGCCGAATGGCCTCCTTCTGCACTGTATGGATTCTATGGGAAGCCTGGGCACTGGGGTGGGCAGTACTAATTCATTATTCAAAGAGTACTATGGGATCTTTATGTCTGCCTGAGGGGGCAGGCTCAATATCTCATCTAATGCATAATAATGCGGCACTTGCTCAGTATTCCGCTGGAGTATCTGCTGAGATTGACAGGCTGTGGAATGAGCCGAAACCCTCAACCTTCTGACTTGGAGGAGAGGCCGCTACCCTATGATTGAGTCTCAGCTGATAGAGAACTAAAGAACAATATGAGCCTGGAGCGGATGTCAGTGTCAGACATTGCTGATTGACCGTTCAGTGATGCTGTCTCCATTTGCTAGCTTCATGTTTGTGAGGCAATTGTACTGAGTAGTATTTCTCTTTTTACGGATTGTTTTTTTTTTGGTTCCATCAGGAATTTTCCGGTTACAAAAAAAAAATAAATCTTTTTTTGATGTGTAAAAGCACTTTGGAGACAGCTCATTTCATCTGATTTTTGTCTTGAGAGAAAAAATAAAATCCAATATCAGAAGGCCTTCTCGTGAGGCTGGCTATCTGACATGATCAGGTTTTGAGATTGTCAGTCAAATGACAAAAACATTTCCTCCTCAACGATGTTTATCTGGTTTCATCCACTCTGAAGTTTTAATCCACTCTGGAGTTTTAATAATGGGAAATGAGGAAATGGCTGAGGAACTGAACAGGTTTTTTGGGTCGGTCTTCACAGTGGAAGACACAAATAACATGCCAGCGACTGATAGAAATGAGGCTATGACAGGTGAGGACCTTGAGAGGATTGTTATCACTAAGGAGGGAGTGATGGGCAAGCTAATGGGGCTAAAGGTAGACAAGTCTCCTGGCCCTGATGGAATGCATCCCAGAGTGCTAAAAGAGATGGCTAGGGAAATTGCAGATGCACTAGTGATAATTTACCGAAATTCACTAGACTCTGGGATGGTCCCGGTGGATTGGAAATTAGCAAACGTGACCCCACTGTTTAAAAAAGGAGGTAGGCAGAAAGCAGGAAATTATAGGCCAGTGAGTTTAACTTCGGTAATAGGGAAGATGCTGGAATCTATCATCAAGGAAGAAATTGCGAGGCATCTGGATAGAAATTGTCCCATTGGGCAGACGCAGCATGGGTTCGTAAAAGGCAGGTCATGCCTAACTAATTTAGTGGAATTTTTTGAGGACATTACCAGTGCAGTAGATAACGGGGAGCCGATGGATGTGGTATATCTGGATTTCCAGAAAGCCTTTCACAAGGTGCCACACAAAAGGTTGCTGCATAAGATAAAGATGCATGGCATTAAGGGTAAAGTAGTAGCATGGATAGAGGATTGGTTAATTAATAGAAAGCAAAGAGTTGGGATAAATGGGTGTTTCTCTGGTTGGCAATCAGTAGCTAGTGGTGTCCCTCAGGGATCCGTGTTGGGCCCACAATTGTTCACAATTTACATTGATGATTTGGAGTTGGGGACCAAGGGCAATGTGTCCAAGTTTGCAGTGGTAAAGCGAAAAGTGCAGAGGATACTGGAAGTCTGCAAAGGGATTTGGATAGGTTAAGTGAATGGGCTCGGGTCTGGCAGATGGAATACAATGTTGACAAATGTGAGGTTATCCATTTTGGTAGGAATAACAGCAAACGGGATTATTATTTAAACGATAAAATATTAAAGCATGCCACTGTTCAGAGAGACTTGGGTGTGCTAGTGCATGAGTCACAGAAGGTTGGTTTACAAGTGCAACAGGTGATTAAGAAGGCAAATGGAATTTTGTCCTTCATTGCAAGAGGGATGGAGTTTAAGACTAGGGAGGTTATGTTGCAATTGTATAAGGTGTTAGTGCGGCCACACCTGGAGTATTGTGTTCAGTTTTGGTCTCCTTACTTGAGAAAGGACGTACTGGCGCTGGAGGGTGTGCAGAGGAGATTCACTAGGTTAATCCCAGAGCTGAAGGGGTTGGATTATGAGGA
Organism: Scyliorhinus canicula; assembly: GCF_902713615.1. Taxonomy (NCBI): domain Eukaryota; kingdom Metazoa; phylum Chordata; class Chondrichthyes; order Carcharhiniformes; family Scyliorhinidae; genus Scyliorhinus; species Scyliorhinus canicula. The sequence goes on along the minus strand of NC_052161.1, from coordinate 98,450,861 downwards.
GAGGTTGAGTAGACTGGGACTGTACTCGTTGGAATTTAGAAGGATGAGGGGGGATCTTATAGAAACATTTAAAATTATGAAGGGAATAGATAGGATAGATGCGGGCAGGTTGTTTCCACTGGCGGGTGACAGCAGAACTAGGGGGCATAGCCTCAAAATAAGGGGAAGTAGATTTAGGACTGAGTTTAGGAGGAACTTTTTCACCCAAAGGGTTGTGAATCTATGGAATTCCTTGCCCAGTGAAGCAGTTGAGGCTCCTTCATTACATGTTTTTAAGGTAAAGATAGATAGTTTTTTGAAGAATAAAGGGATTAAGGGTTATGGTGTTCGGGCCGGAAAGTGGAGCTGAGTCCACAAAAGATCAGCCATGATCTAATTGAATGGCGGAGCAGGCTCGAGGGGCCAGATGGCCTACTCCTGCTCCTAGTTCTTATGTTCTTATGAAGGAAAGCAGCAGATTTGGGACTATTCCAAACTTAAAACTATAAACAATTTTCTCTTGTAGTGGAGAATGTATTGTTCCACTATTAAGCTGGAGCAGGGTCTTGAGGCCACAAGGTATAATAAGTAAACAAAGCATCAGACATTTGTGATTGAACTGTGCCAGATGGAAATGACTGGTAAACTTCAACTAACAATTCAATAACTTGCTTGCTCTTTTTTTTGCAATTGTCACAAAGTGTCAGGGTCTATGTTTTGTCGGTGTCTTTTTGCACTCTAATGAAGACAATCCAATCAAAGCTCATCGGCTTGTAATAACACTCCAGCTGGAGGAGAATATAGCACCACTGCTATCAGACTATTGTAACAATAGTGTTTATATAGGTAATTTCCATTGTAAATGATAGAATTTCTCGTGAAAAATAAGGACAAAATATCAAGCCTGAAAAGTACGGATTGCCATGTTTTTATAATGATATAAAGGCACTCGTTACTCGTAAAGGGTTGGATAAACATATTGTGGGTTCATTTATTTATCTAGGCACATGTGAATAATTATACATAGATGTCAAACTTTAAGACATCGGCAGCGCTGTGTGTGCTGCGCTCTGCTCAAAAGCAAAAGTGAAACTAAAACTGGATCGCATTACACACTTCTTTTCTAGTGATGCTGCTATCCCTTAAAGGCATATTGCAGAAGGGATGGCATTACATCTGCAAACATTAGCCTATTACTTGCCCTTTATGTCTGTATAATTCAACCGTGCCTTCCCAACCATACCTCTCGCCTGAGGTGTGGTGATCCTCAGGTTAAATCACCATCTCAAAGGGGAAAGCAGCCGAGGGCCATCTGGGACTATGGTGACTTTACTTGCTTTACTTTTATGTTTGTAGAATTAGTTGCTGTATGGAAAATATTTATGGTTATATGTTATGTGTAGAAACTTTAGGGACACTCGTATACAAGCAGAATCACTGCCCTAAAACTGTATTGGGAATGGTATACCTGATACTTTTCAACTAGGTTTTGCAGATATTACAGGAAGCTCATGCTGTTGGTCCTCTTGAATGGGTGAAATGATTTGGGTGCATTTCCAACGTTACTTCCTGGCTCTCCTAATTTGTGTATTGGCTACTGGTGTCAGCGTGGGCGGTATTGGGCTCAGTACCCTACCTGCCCTCCAAAAGCGCTTAGGAAGCATTTCCGGGCGGGCAACAAATGTAGGCTTTGCCAGCGATGCCCACAACCCATACTGTTCTATGAAAGAATTTTTAAAAACCTCCCTAGAGGCATTGTGGGCTTACCTGTACCGGGTGGACTGCAGTGGTTGGAGAAGGCGGCTCACCACCACCTTTGCAAGGGCAATTAGGGATGGGAAATAAATGAGGGCCTAGCCAGTGATCCTCCGAACCTGTGAAAGAAACACAACTCTTCCGAAATGAGAAGAGCTGCCTTTTCCATGGGCTTCACTGAACTCTCAAGACCTTTTGTAACAGTTCAGCATAACCAGTTAAATCTGCTGCTGAACACGGCCGCTCAGTTCCCACTCCCTCCACGCTCCCAGAGCATGTTCCAATATGCAGTGGGAGGAATGAACCATCATTAAAATGCCAGAGTCCAACCTACACGCCCATGCAGAATGACCTTGCACACCTCCAGCTGCAACACCAGAGGCAAGCTGGTCTTTCTGTGCCTACATTTGATCATTTACGCTTTGTTTCCACTACAGCTGATGTGTCTGGAATACTGTGGCTTGACTTAGCTTGCAAGTTAACTTTCAACTTGAATTATTCAGGTTTGAACAAGCAGCTCGCTGCATTAATACCTACACTTCTGCACATAGGATTTCATTATCTTGGGCCTTTGTGATGCTCCACTCTTTTACAAAGGAAGGTTCTGTGTTGTTCCTCGTATCTTAATAAAGCTCGTAGTCTCAAGTGTGGAGAAGATGCTTTATTGTGGGTTCGTTCAGTTTCCAGAGCTCGACCTAGAACTACCTTCCAGTGCTAACTACCAGCTTTGCTTGCTGTGTGTTGCTTACCAGCCCCCCTGCTGTGAAGAGTGTGTCCTCACTTCCTGTCCTGATCTATTTATCTGGCTCTCCCGTGCTCCCTCTAGTGGTCGCTCAGTTGTGTTGCATCTGGTTAACTTGTGATCACCACATCCCCCTTTTTCTCTTAACATATTTTCTGAACATCGTTAAAGAAAATTGTACATCCTGTCCCAGTGTATTTATAGCTCTCCCGCTCGTGTTTGCTCTGTTGTTTTGTATCTGGTCAATCTACGATCACCACATCCCCCTTTTTCTCATTACATAGTTTCTGTACATCATTAAAGAAATTTTATACAAAACAGTAACTTATGATATGCGTATCTATACAAGTGATGATGCTATTGCCTTAGTTAACAAAGCCAATGTATTTATATGTCCAATCTTAATAAAAACATTTATGAGTCCAAACTTGATGAATTTGTTCAGAGCTTTTTTTTTTTCTTTTTGTTGTTGATGACGTGGTGATATTGATATTGCAAGTCCGCTGTTAATGTTGTTGGTATTCCTTGTTATCTTAAGTACCCAATGCGTCATCCCGAGGTGTCTGCATGGTCACATCACTGATGTTGACTGGCATGGACTTTTTTTTTTTTTCTGTGCTTGTGGTGTTGATTTATTGTCTCATCCGCCTTGGATGCTGGTGTGCTTGCTCGTTCTGGAGCAGACGTGTGTTTATGCGATTCGTCGTCATCCCATGACATGTTTGTAGTCTTGTCATCGTTTTGCCATGCGCTGTGGCATTGTCCGTCATGTGCCAAGTAGTTCCATTGTGTACAAGTCGTTGTTTCATTGCTGTTGTTTCTGTCGTTCTTGTTTTTGTTGTTTTCGTTGCCGTACTTGTCGCTGTTTTTGTCGTTTCCGTCTTTGGTGTTGGCACTGTCGTTGTTCCTGACTTTGTTGTTCTCGTTGCCGGTCTTGGTGCTGTTTTTGTCGTTTCTGTCTTTGGTGTTGTCGCTATCTTTGTTCCTGACTTTGTTGTGTTTGTTGCCATTCTTGTTGTTTCTGTCCCTGTCGTTGTCGCTATCTTTGTGCCTGACGTTGTTGTTTGTCTTGTTGCGCTTCATGTTGCTTTTATTCTTGCTGTTGTCGTTCTCGTTTCTGCTGTGCTTCTTGCTATTGTTGTTTGTCTTGTCGCGCTTCATGTTGCTTTTCTTCTTGCTGTTGTCGTTCTTGTTTCTGCTGTGCTTCTTGCTATTGTTGTTGGTCTTGTCGCGCTTCATGTTGTTTTTGTTCTTGCTGTGTTTCTTTTGACTTTTGTTTTTCTTGTTATACTCTATGAGTGTCCCGAGTGGATAATTTGAGTCATTGAGCATTCCGTCTCGCGAGTGGTGCGAATGATCTGATGTGCAGGTGCAGGTGACATCAATCAGTTGTGGAGAATTGGATTCCGCATCTTTGCTTTCTTGGTGCTCGTCTTCCGGAGTCAAAGTCTTCTCGATTACATTTGACGCGGTGTCTGTGGACTCTCGGCGCTCCTCTTCTGGAGTCCAAATCTGCATGATTTCAGTTGACGTGGTTTCTCTAGACTCTTGGTGCTCCGCTTCTGGAGTTAAAATCTGCATGATTTCTGTTGATGTTATCTCACTGGACTCCATGTGCTCCTCTTCTGGAGTCAAAATCTGCATGTTTTCTTTCTGTTTGATGTCTCTGGACTCCAGGTGCTCCTCTTCTGGAGTCAGAATCTGCATGGTTTCTTTCGGCATTGTCTCTGTGGACTCCAGGTGCTCCTCT